>NW_023413825.1:928268-1228268 GCF_903995425.1 Onychomys torridus | reverse complement strand
TATTGAAGAGGCTACAGAACCTCACCTAACTCCAGCTCCAGGTGATTCCACACAGTCCCTGGGTATCCACTAATCACCTGGGCATCTCCTTCTTAGATGCAGCATGGGGAACCCAGATGCACCAGTTTTCAGGCTGTTAAGTAATTGTTCTGATGGTCTTATGATGTGTCACAGGACAGCCAGGATCCCCAAGGGGAAGAACAAGTGGCCAGAGTTCTTCTGATGATTCCAGTTTTCAGTTATTAAGACTAGCAAATGCTCTCCTGCAGGCAAGTAGTAACAGATGTTGCTGATCTGGACAGCTGTCCTATCCCAGTGTCAAGCCTAGTTCATATTTGAGGCTACCTTATCACCATGGCAACATTCATTAGCAATGTGTGCTATCACTGGAAAAAAAGACACAGAAAAATTTGTACATCTGTCTCATGCGTCATGGGTGACAGACAAGCTGTCTGTGTACAAACACGTATTCAGCGTCTTCACCCTGGAGGCCTTCTCAGGCATATGTGAAGCAGGAACAGCTGTTTTTCACAGAAGTCAATCTTGGCCACTGGCAGCTTGAGGAGATGTCTGTTCTATGAAGTGGAAACAAATGGACAGTTAGATTTGACTCTAGAACTGAACTACCCAACTCTGGAGAATTTCTCCTAAATTTCAAGACTCCACAGCCCACCTACTGGACAGGAAATCATGTGTCTTATGTCATGCTGATATCACTACTCCAGAAAAGGGCTTTGCTTTGTACCTTGCAAAAGATCCTGCATCTTACACGGGGCTCTATCTGCTCAGAAGACACTGAATTCAAACAACTCTACCATCTGTCTCTTATCATACTTCATTGTGTTCTTTAGAGAAGCAATCCCTTTGGGGATTGGCCTTAGATACTGGGTATTTGTTAACAATTGTCTCATATGGAGATAGTTAGCACCCATATCCCTAACCCAGATCTGTCAAACACACTTGTCCCTTCCAGCCAGAGTTCCAGCAAATTCTTGCTCTGTAACTTCTACCAATAAGATCTGCTTTTGAAAACTACCTGGTAGTGTTGTAGAGATGGCTTAGTGGTTAAGAGGAGTAATTGCTCTTGTAGAGGACACATGTTCTGTTTCCAGCACAGGCATGGCAGTGCATAACCAGTCTGTAATCCTATTTCCAGGGAATCCAGTTCCCTTTTTTGGCCAGTTCCACGGTATACTTATCTTGCACAGATATACATGCAGTAAAATGACTATTAACATGCTAGGAAAGAAAGAGAGAAGTAAAGGAAGAAAGAAAGAGAGAAAGAAGGAAAGATATAAAGGAAAAATGAAAGGAAGGAAGAAAATAGCCACCTTAATTTCATATCTCCCTATTTTTCTTAATTGTGTAAGAGAGAGCATTGGAGGCAAGATTGGTTTGTTTCAAACTGACCTATACTCCATATTCTTCCCTCTCTTAGATCCTTCTGAGACTCATCATTTAGCTTTTGGGGACTCATGTCTCTTCTCAGTCATCATCAAACACCTGGGAAGACTGGGCCATGCTATGGTCCATCCTGGGTAGTTAGATCAATGACAGGCCCACTCCTGGTCTCACGTGTGAGATGTCTCTGCACACATTAAGTCCTGAAGGCAGCCTGTGAGTGATTCTCAGGAAAGCTCAGTGAGAAGTCTTATTTTGTACAATCTGTAGGACTTCTTTTTTTTTTATTTAAGGAAAGTTTTACTAAGTGTTAGTATTTTAGCAAAGTTATTGGAACAAATTTAAAAGGCAGACAGACAGTATAGGCTTTAAAGTAATATATGAGGTTTATACAACTAAATTATTACACAGCTCTATGGGGTTTACTGAATAACTACAAGGCCCAGAAAACAAATTAAATCTGAAAGATTAAATCCAGAATTAGCACCTACAATACCTCTAAAAGTTAAACTTTTGTTTGTTTGTTTGTTTTCAAGACAGGCTTTCTCTGTGTAGCTTTGTGCCTTTCCTGGATCTCACTCTGTAGACCAGGCTGGCCTTGAACTCACAAAGATCCTCCTGCCTCTGCCTCCCGAGTGCTGGCATTAAAGGCATGTGCCACCACCGCCTGGCCAAAAAGTTAAACTTTTAACTGCTTTATTTATTTATTTTTTTAGATTTCTTAACTTTCTCCCAAATACAGTAATATCAAACTCCTAAAAGAAAGGACATAAGAATTCCAATACTACAGGTATAGAGATAAAGAAGAGCTGGGATAATTGACTTGAACTTGCAAGTTTAATGTGGAAGCTGAAACTTACAGAGTCAATCCAAAGATTTCTGTGCCCTGAATATTGTATGTGAGGAGGCTATGAATCAGAGTTCATGAGCAGGTTACAGATTAGCAACATACTGTATAATTCCTATCAACTTCTCCTAAGATATATTGTAACAAAACTAGAGTTAAAGGTCACTTGTTTATTAGGACACTTGCTTATCACACACTTGGGGCAGAGCAGGGACAGGCATATCTGATGGCTGAACATCTACTTATTGTGCTTACTTATTTCTGTAACGAACAAGCAACACACACAACATCTTCCCAACATTTTGAGGAAATGCACTTTAACATAAATGCTTTCAAAGAAATAACCTGAATTGCATTAAATTCTTCCTCAATAATAACTGCAATACTAAATAAATAACATATATTCTTTTCTCAGGGAGCTTCAGTTTCTGAAATTAAACAGCAGAAATCAATCTTAAGATCAGAATCACATCAAGACTGGCAGCTTTTGGAGATCTGGGTGTTGCATTAGCCAAAGCACAGGTGTGACACACCCTCAAACCCTGTCACTAATCTGGAGTAGTAACTGTGCTAAGACATGACTTGTTGAATTATAAAGCCACCTAGGGAACTGACTTGAACCAATGATACTGGTGTCAGGTAAGAAAAAGACTTTGTCTTAGACTGACCAACTGCCTATTGTTTAAATTTAAAAAAGTGAAATGCTTCTTTGTATTTTTTTTTTTTTGGAAATGTATCAAAAGATTACAGAGTCCTACACAACTGGGAGACACAAAGTAGATGCTGAGTGATGAGACGTCACTCCAGGCACCATGGTTCTGGCAGCAGATAAAAAAGAATTACGCTCTAGAGAGGAGGTAGGGCTTTCAGCCAGTGGATAGATGAAGGTCCCAGATGGATACGGGATCTTTAATTCTATGGTTTATCTTGCACTGTTCATACCTGTTTCTTCATAGATGGTGATTTCAATCTAAAAACTCAGAGTCCTTTCTCAATGGGGTCTGTTAGGAGGAGGCCTTGTGGAGCATGTACCTTCTCATTCTGTTCTTGAATGTATTTGGAGACTTTCTTCAGGACCTTCTCATAATGAGTTTCCATGTGTAAGAAGACAGTATATGCTGTTAAACAAGCCAAACAGCCTTCAAGATATGGCTGGCCTCCAAGTTTCTCTGCTTCTGTGTAAAAGTTATTTGGAGTTCAAACTGTTTCTTCAAACTACTAATTATCAATCGTGTTCTCCAGTTCCGTGGGGAACTTGTTCTGGAACTGGAAGAGTGTGCCACTGCTTTAGTCTCACTGAATGAACACCTTCCCAGACACTATTGCCTGCTATGGCCTCGTGGCGAGGACACAACCCTCTGCTCCTCTACAGAATCTCTTGTCTTCTTCTCCTCTCTCTGGACATGTGGTTCTATCCTGTAGGCTTCTTAAACATCAGTGTCTCAGAGTGTACTGCCCTAGGTTCTGCAGTGGACATAAGAACAGAAGGAGGGACACAGCACTCTCAGGTGGCAGACAGTAGTGGTTCAGTGAGGACTAGGAGAGACAATGGGCATCTGACTCCAGATCCTAGGTTTGTATCATTAAGCTCTGCTGCTCAGCTCACACATGGCAAACAGTGTTTCTCCCACACAGCATAAGAGATCCACCACCTCTGAGTATTTACGTCCTTCATCATCTGACTGTGTGTCATCTTCTTCCTAGTTCCCAAAGACATGGATTGAGAGTTGATGTTAGAATGACCAACACTGGTTGAAAGAGGCCTATGGTAGGGTCAGAGTTCCCACAGGGGTCAAGCTTCTCTCTGTTGTTGCACAGTACTGCTACCCAAGTTCACCATCACAAGAAACAATTCTAGGCCCATGGAGGGTAATAATGGCATCCTTATAGCATGAACATGAGAGTTAGAATAAAATCTACCTGTTGAAGAAAAATGGTCAAAGACTCTCAGAAGGTGATAGTCTGAACTGTCAGAGGGCAATTGGACTCTTATTTTACTGAATGTCATGACCAATGCAGGACTTTCTAGGTGTGAAACACACCACTTAGTGAGTGCCAAAGAGACACATTCAGCCTGAATATTACCTGTGATTAATTTGTTTCACCATGGCTACAACTGCCTAAATGCAGATAGCTAGAGACAGGATACCTGATCCTTTTTGAGTTAATGATAAAAGTCCACCACAAAGACACCTGGACTGGCCAGGGCCTTGAGGGACTTATCCTGCCTAGAGGGGCTCAGGATGATGGAGACATGGACATCTCAGACTCAGGCTCAGTAGACACATTATAGTTACTAAGGCTGTGTTGTGTATTGTGCTAGAGATAGATCAGGTCTTGTGCATGCTACATCAGTGTTTGTTTACTCATCTGCACCAGTGCTGGTTGAGCAGTGCTCAACTAAGGTTATTGTACAGATTCTAGAGCCTTCTACAGAAGAGTATTTCCCTTTTCCTCTGCTGACTTCACATGTGGTTTTATTCTGTTTGATTCTGATAGTTCAGACAACCTGATCATATCCCTCTCAGATATTTATTTGCATCTAGAGTCAACCCTCAGCTTCTCCTCAAATGTTTCCTTTCACCCATCTGCACTGTACTACTGGCTTATAAATTGAAAACCCCAGATATCCTGCCAAGAGTACTTTATCCCCAACATCACTATTAATAATTGCATATCCTATGTCTCCCTTGTGTAGAACTGGATCATTTGTGTCTGTAGAACTAACATGAAGAGAATTATGGATCTTTGGAGTGGATCCCTTAAATTACATCAGGCTTTGGGGGTCAGGCCTTGGTTTTATGGATAGATACAGAAAATAATTATCAGCCTGTGCCATAGGCATGAACAAATCCCAGTTTTCTCATGACAGTCCAGCTATGATTCTTCCTCCTCTCCTTGCATCTCTGATTTCTCTTAGCTCACCTTGGAGTGGTATTGGAATGTGAAATTGGGGGTTCCCTCAGGAGGAAGGAAGTTTCCAGGCAGTGAGCAATTGGTCTCTTTAGTATACTTGACATTAAGGTCAAGTAGATTTTCCTATAGTCAACTCAAATCTTTCTATCCCCTTCATTTGATTTCATGATTGCCATGACCCAGAAGGATTACCCAAAGCTTTGAACCATGCTCATGTTTCTTTACTCCAAATGTCCCCAGCTCCTGTCCTTTCTAGCCATTAATTGGCTTTTGGTCTGATTCCAATGGAGGCAAAGAGACAGGTGATGAACATGCCTGGGAGGTCTCTCCTGAGTCAGGATCAAACTTATGTTTTGATGATGCTGATTCATTAACTCTTCACAATGTCTGTGGTGGACATCACACTATCCCTGAGCTCAGGATATGGGAAGTGGGAAAAGTGACACTCAGGGAAGATGTTCATGACCTGTACCCTGAGTGGACAGCAGCACTTGTGATGACCATGACAAACAGAATCAGAGACTCACTTGGAGAATGGAGAACTTCATATGGATTCTCTCTGTAGAGAATGAGGATGTAACAGATTAAAACAGTATCCTAGTTGGCATTTGATGTCACCTTGATTCAGCCCAAAGTCATCTGGGTTGGGGAACAGAGTCTTGAAGCACAGGCTACACCAGTTAGATGAATAAATGAGTGACCCACCTGCCTAATGAAGTGGCCAACTCCCTAGTTTCTGTTCCCAAAGTCCCATCCCACAACTCTATCTTTCCCAGCTCATCACCTACCTGGCTTTCTGTCTCTGTCCTCAATCCTTGCTGAATTCTAATATTCATGCACAGTCCACACCAGTCTAAACAACATAAATAGGTCACACCAGTCAGAAGGACAGAGACACCCCTGACGCACTGAACACCAAGATAATCACTCATCTTTCAACTTGGACATAGGCTCCCTACTAGATCAGTGGTCATGCTGGCCACCAGAAATCCAGGCCACAAAAACCAGAAGACCAAGGAGGAAACATAAACCAAGGAACAAAAACCCAGCCTACAAAAATGAACTTTTTAAATAGAAAAACAAACAGAATTAAAGTCCTACACCTAATTATCCCAAACCCAGATGCCTGAACATTTGTGCAGGGATAAAATGAACAACACTCAGGATATATGACACCACTAGACTCAGCTATTCCATGATAGCAAGACCAGAATATTCCAATGCTGTCAAAACACAAGAAAATGATCTTAAAAACAATTTTAAGAAGATAAAGAGGTCCTTTAAAGAGAATGAAAATACCCTTAAATAATTTGAGGAAAAGATAATCATAATTGTAGGAAATATATAAATTCCGCAATAATGCCAAGAAAGTCAAGAAAGAACAAACAATCTGATGAAGGAAATTACTCAATACCTGAAACAAGAAATAGAAGCAACAAAGGAAACAGAAACTAAGAGAACTGTGGGAATGGAAAATCTGTGTAAGCAAACAGAAACTACAGATGTAAACATCACCATCAGAATACAACAGATGAAGCAAAGTATTTCAGGCATTGAAGGTATGATAGAAGACTTAAATTTATTAGTTAAAGAAAATGTTAAATCTAAAAAAGTAATACAAAAATCCAGGAAATCTGAGACACTATGAAAAGATCAAACCTAAGAGTAGTAGGAATAAAAGAAGTAGAAGAATCCCAGCTCAAAAACCCCCAAAACATATTTAGCAAAATAATAGAAGAAAATTTTCTTAACTTAAAAAGATATGCCTACAAAGGTACATGAAACTTAGAAAACACCAAGTAGGTTGGACTAGAAAAGAAATTACACAAGTTGTATAATAATCAAAACTCTAAACATACAGAAAAAAGAAAGAATATTAAAAATTGTGAGAGAATAGCACCAGGTAACATATAAAGGCATACCTATTAGAATTGCATCCCACTTCTTAAGAGGAGACTCTAAAAGCCAGAGGAGCCTGGACATTTGTCTTGCACACTCTAAGGGATCACAGATGCCAATCCAGACTACTATACCCAGCAACACTTTCAGTCACTGTAGATGGTGGGAACAAAATATTTTTGACAAAGTCAAATTTAAACTACATATACCTACAAATTCAGCCCTACAAAAGGAACAGAAAAACCCAAAGAAGGGAAATAAGCACAAACACATGCATACATATGTGCACACACAGAGACACATACATATTTTGGCACTACAATTTGACTACAAAATAACAGGATTTAACCATCACAGGTCATTAATATCTCTCAACATACTCGATTTGCTAATAAAAAGATATAGGATGATAGAATAGTTGCAAAAACAGGATGAATTCTTCTATTGAACACAAGAAACACACCTCAACATCAAAGATAGACAGTACCTCAGAATAGACGGTTGGGAAAAAATTTCCAGTCAAACTTACCTAAGAAGCATGATGACATAGCTATCATAATATCTGACAAAACAGACTTCAAAACAAAATTCATCTAATGCGATAGATGTTGGGGATGTCTTTCTGTATGCTGTGAATGTGTTGCTCTGATTGACTGATAAATAAAATGTGGATTGATCAGTACCCAGGCAGGAAGTATACTGTAGGTGGGATAAAAAGAGAGGAGAATTCTGGGAAATAGAAGGCTGAGTTAGGAGACGCTGCCAGCTGCTACCACTGTAAGAAGTAAGATGTAAAGTACCAGTAAACCACAAGCCACATGGCAACTTTTAGATTAATAGAAATGGGTTAATTTAAGTTATAAGAACTAGAAATCAAGAAGCCTGCCTCGGCCATACAGTTTATAAGTAATATACATCTCTGTGTGTTTGCTTGTGTCTGAGTGGCTGCAGGCCTTGGTAGGACTGGAGAAATCTCCAGCTACAGATAGAGAAGGACATATCATAAGCATTCAAGGAAATATCTACCAGGATAACATCTCAATTCTGACCATCTATACCACAAATGCAAGGCACCCACATTTGTAAAAGAAACATTACTAAACTCAAATCACATAGTGAAGACCATACATTAATAGCGTGAGGCTTGAGTACCCCAACCAAACCAATGGACAGTTGTTCCAATCAGAAACTAAACAGACAAATAATGTAACTACCAGATGTTGTGATTCAAATGGACCTAACAGATATGTGCTGAACATTTCAGCTAGACACAAAAGAGTATAACTTCTCAACACTTCATTAAATTTTCCCAAAATTGACCACATACTTGGTCACAAAAGCAAGTCTCAGAGATACAAGACAAATGAAATGTATCTTTTCAGAATACCATGAATTAAATCTGGATTCCAATGACAATAGAAACCCTACAAACTCATGGAAACAACTCTCTACTGATTTACCATGAAGTCAAGGGAGACATAATGAAGGACATTAAATACTTCCTAGATTTCTGTGAAAATGAATGAATAACATACCCAAAGTCACAGGACACAATGAAAGCAGTGCTAACAGGAAAGTTCATAGCACTAAGTTTCTTCCTACAGAAAATAGAGACAGCTCATACTTGCAACTTAATAGTATACCTGATTGGTCTAGAACAAAAAAAAGCAAACACACACAAGAGGAGTAAAGGACAACAGGAAATAATCACACTGAGGGATTAAATCAATAAAATATAAACAATGAAAACAATATAAAGAACCAGTGAAACCAAGAGTTGGTTCTTTGAGAAAATCAACAAGAGAGACAAAGTGCTTGTTATAGCTCTAGAGGTAAAGGTATCCTGGCCATTGAAGCCAGGCAGTACCCACAGCTCTGTTCGAGTGGGGTATGGTTTTCCTAAAGAAATGTGTCAGTTCTGCTCCTCTCAGGTGAGAGCTCTGATATCTCTTCTGCTCTGCTAAGGGATTTCCCCACTGAGATGTAGTAGTTCCACTGCTCTCTGGCAAGAACTGTTATAGCTCTGCTCTGCTCCAATGAAGGGTGTTACTTTTCTGTCCCACTCCACTTGGATGAAATAAGGTTATTACCCAAACATCACTCAAGAGATTTATTTGGAGGAAGGAATCCAGGAAGGTGGCTGCCTCTGCTAGGGTGGAAAGAGGTAGCTTCAAATTGAACAGGTTTAAGGCTTATATAGGATTTCTTGGTGGTGCTGTGTTTTCAGGGTGAAGATTTTCAGGGTGAGAATTTGTCAGATTTCAATCCCTGAGCTCAGAGATTGGCTGGACTTTATGCTCAGAGATTGATTGGTTTTTATGCTGAGTTGGTCAAGGGCAGGGTGTTTTTCTTTGGCTCTAGTCTCAGGTCCAAGGTATGTTCTTTGACTCTAATTTCAGGGTCAGTGTGTGTTTCCTTGGATCTGGTTTCAGGCTTAGGGTGTATTTCTTTGGCTCTGGTTTCAGGATTGGGGTGTGTTTCTTTGACCCTGGTTTAAGGATCAGGGTGTGTTTTTTTGATAGCTCCTTTACTCTACACAAACCCATATCCATACTAACAAAAAGTCAGGGAGACATTAGCCAATTTAATGTAAGCATAACTAGTATATCAATAGATACTACTTACCAGAGTTAAATCAAGATCAAGTAAACAATTTAAATATACCTATAACACCCAAGGAATGGAAGTACTCAATAAAATTCTCCCAAGCAAAACAAAAAAGCCCAGAGTCAGATGGTTTTAAGCATAGAATTCTACCAGACTTTCAAAGAAGAGTTAAGATGAATGCTTCTCAAATTTTTCTACAAAATAGAAACAGAACAAACATTACCACATTCATTTTATGAGGCCACAGTCACCCTGAGACCCAAACTGTACAAACATTCAATAAGTAAAGAGAATTACAGACCGATCTCCCTCATGAACATAGATTCAAAAATACTTAATCAAATACCTGTAAATCATATCTAAGAGCACATCAAAAAGGTCATTGGGCATGATCTAGTGGGCTTCATCCCAGAGATGTGAGGATGGATGAGGATACAAAAATCTGTCAATGTAATCTATATAAAAAACTGAAAGAACAAAACCACATGATCATTTTATTAGATGCTGAAAATGTTTTTGACAAAATCCAACACCACTTCATGATAAAAGTCTTGAAGACATCAGGGATACAAGGGACATACCTGTGTTAATTAGGTTTCTACATGAAGAGACACCATGATTAAGGCAACTATTATAGAGGAAAAACATTTAATTTGTGAATGAGCCCCTGCTGATGAATTGCTCCATCCCCTAGATTCTGTTCCCAATGAGCCATCCCATATCCCAAACTTTCCAAGCTCATCACTCACCCCACTGTCTGGCCCTGTCCTCAATCCTGGCTGACTACTGATACTCTTACACCATAAACACCAGTCTAAAAAACAGATGCAGACCACAACAGTCAGAGGAACAGAAACACCCCTGCTGCACAAAATACCAAGCTAATTGCCCATATCTCAACTTGGACAAAGCCTCCCTACTAGAACAGAGGTCATGCTGGCCACCAAAAATCCAGGCCACATAGAAGGTCAAGCAGGAAACAGAAACCACAGAACAAAATACCAACCCTACAAAGACAAACTCAAAAATAAGGTCCTAGACCTAATCATCCCAAAATCAGATGCTGGAATACCAGTGTATGGATACAATCAACAACATCCAGGGCAATATGACACCACCAGAGCCCAGCTATCCTATGAAAGCAAGACCAGAATATTCCAAAACAGTCAAAGCACAAGAAAATGACCTTAATAATATTTTAAAGAAGACAATAGAGGTCCTTAAAGAAAAAATGAAAAACAACCTTAAATAATTCAAGGAAAAGGTAATCATAGTTGTAGGAAATATATAAGTTCTTTAATGCATGCCAAAAAAGCCAAGAAACAACAATTAATCAGGTGAAGGAAATTATTTACGACCTGAAAATTGAAATAAAGGCAATAAAGGAAACAAAAACTGAGGGAATTCTGGAAATGGAAAATCTGAGCAAGCAAACAGGAACTACAAATGTAACCATCACCAACGGAATACAAGAGATGGAATCCATAAGGTGTTGAATATATGATAGAAGACATAGATTCATCAGTCAAAGAAAATGTTGATTCTAAAAAACTAACACATAATCCAGGAACTCTGGGACACTATGAAAAGACAAAATCCTAAGAACAATAAGAATAGAAGAAGGAGAAGAATTCCAGCTCAAAAACCCAGAAAATATATTCAAGAAAATCATAGAAGGAATTTTTTGAACATAAAACAGACATGACTATAAAGATTCAAGAAACTTGCTGAACACCAAGTAAGTTGGACCAGAACTGAAATGTCATACAATAATCAAGCCACTACACATACAGAACAAAGAAAGAATATTCAAAGTAGCAAGGGACAAACACCAAGTAAAGTAAAGGCAGACCTATTAGAATTGTACCCCAATTCTCAGTGGGAGACTAAAAGCCAGAGGAGCCTGGACTGAGTCTTGCAGCTCTAATAGATCACAGATGCCAATCCAGACCACTATACTCAGCAAGGATTTTCAATCCCATAGAAGGTAAAAACAAGATAATTTTTGGCAAAGTCAAGTTTAAACCATATCTATCCACAAATCTAGCCCTACAGAATGTAAGGCAATAAATAATCTCACACCAGCAAAAGCCAAAGAAGAAAAACATGCACACACACACACACACACACACACATACACACACACACACACACAATCAGCACCACAATCTACAACAAAATAACAGGATTAACACAATCACTGGTCATTAATATCTCCCAATATAAATGGACTCAGTGCCAATAAAAAGATACAGGATAACAAAATGGTTGCAGAAACAGGATGAATCCTTCTGCTGCATATAAGAAACACACCTCAACATCCAAGATAGACAGTGTCTCAGAGTAAATGGTTGGAAAAAAATTTCTAATCAAATTTATCTAAGAAGAATTTTGGTGTAGCTTTAGTAATATCTAACAAAACAGACTTCAAAACAAAATTAATCAAACAAGATTAATCAAACAAGCATTCAAGGAAATATCTACCATGATGGCATTTCAATTCTGATCATCTATACCCCAAATGCAAGGCATCCACATTTGTAAAAGAAACAATACTAAACTGAAATTACATGGTGGAGACATACATTAATAGAGTGAGACTTGAGTACCCCACTCTCACTGATAGACAGGTTGTCCAGCCAGAAACTAAACAGAGAAATAATGTAACTAACAGAGGTTATGATTTAAGTGGACCAAAAATATGTACAGAACAATTCAGCCAGTCACAAAAGAATATAACTTCTTTTGAGCACATCATTTACCCTTCCAAAAACTGACTACATACTTGCTCACAAAAGCAAGTTTCAACAGATACAAGACAATTGAAAAAACTTCACATATCTTTTCAGATTGCCATAGGTTAAATCTGGATTTTAATGTCAACAGAAACCCTATATACTCATGGGGATGGCATACTCTCTACTGACTTACCACTGAGTCAAGGAAGAATTGAAGAAAGAAGTCAGACTTCCTAGAATTTAGTGAAAATCAATGTACAGCATACCCAAAGTCATGGCACACATTGAAAGCAGTGCTAAGAGGAAAGTTCATAGCATTAACTATTTTCATACAGAAATTAGAGAGCTCTCATACTAGCAATTTAACAGCACACCTCATAGCTCTAGAACAAAAATAAGCAAATATATCCAAACTGAAAGGTGAAATCAATAAAATAGAAACAATGAGAACAATACAAAGAAACAACAAAACCAAGTGTTGGTTCTTTGAGAAAATCAACAAGAGAGACAAACTGTAAGTGTTATATACCAGTAGAGAGCTGTTCCAGGTTTTTTTTTTAATTTTTTTTTTAATTTTCTTGTAACTGTTGAGACTTGATTTTGTGATCAAGTATGTGGTCAATTTTGGGAAGGTTCAATGAGGGAAAGGTATTTTAGCCATTGGATGCTAGGCAGTACCCACAGCTCTGTTCCAGTGGAGGTTGGTTTCCCTGCAGGAATGTATCAGTTGAGCTCCTCTCTGCTCTGCTAAGAGAGTTTCCTTACAGAGATGTAGCCGTTTTGCTACTCTCTGACAAGAACAATTACAGCTCTGTTTTGCTGTAATGAAAGTTGTTACTTCTCTGCCCCACTCCACTGGGGTGAAAAAAGGTCTTTACTCAAGCCTTCTTCAAGAGATTTATTGGAGGAAGAAATCCGGTGGCTGCCTCTACCTCTTAAACTAAAGAGGTACAGGGCATATATAGGATTTCTTAGTGGCCTAGTTTTTCCAGGGTGAAAATTTTCAGAGTGGGAATTGGTCAGATTTCAGTCCCTGAGTTTAGACAAGGTTGGATTTCATGCTCAAGGATTGGTTGATTTTCATGCTTTGTTGGTCAGGGCAGAGTGTTTTTCTTTGGCTCTGGTTTCAGGGTCAGGTGTGTTTCTTTGGCTGGCTTTTTTACCTTACACAAACCCTTATCTGTCGTAACTAAAAGGCAGGGAGACAATATTCAATTTAGCATAAGCAAAATAAAAATGGTGATATAACAACAGATAGTGAGGAAACACAAAGAATCATTAGGTTGTACTTCAAAAACCTGTACTTCAAAATTGGAAAATATAGAAGAAATGGACAACTTTTTCCAATATAAATAGTACTTATCAAAGTTAAATCAAGATCAAGTAAACAATTTAAATATAGTTATATCCCCCAGTAATGGAAACACTCATTAAAATTCTCCCAACTGAAGTAAAAGCACAGAGCCAGTTGGTTTTAGCACAGAATTCTACCAGACTTTCAACGCACTAAAATGAATGTTCCTCAAATTATTCCACAAAATAGAAACACAATGATCATTGCCACATTCATTTTATGAGGCCACAGTCACCCTGATACCCAAACCACACAAACACTCAACAAGTGAAAAGAATTACAGACTAATCTCCCTCATGAACATAGATTCAAAAATACTTAATCTAATACATGCAAACCACATCCAAGAACACATTAATAATATCATTGAGGCCGGGCAGCAGTGGTGCATGCCTTAAATCCCAGCACTCTGGAGGCAGAGCCAGGTGGATCTCTGTGAGTTTGAGGCCAGCCTGGGCTACAAAGCAAGTTCCAGTTCCAGGAAAGGTGCAAAGCTACACAGAGAAACCCTGTCTCGAAAAACCAATATATATATATATATATAATCATTGGACATGATATAGTGGAATTCATCCTAGAGATGCAACGATGGTTGAGCATGCAAAAATCTGTCCATGAAACCTACTATACATACACACTGAAAGAAAAAACACAAAATCATTTTATTGGATACTGAAAATTTTTTTAAATAAAATCCAACACTCCTTCATGATAAAAGTCTCGAAGAGATCAGGGATACAAGGGACATACCTGTCTTAACTAGGTTTTTATTGTTGTGAAAAGACACTTTGACCATGGCCACTATTATAGAGGAAAAACATTTTATTTGTTGGCTTACATTTTCAGAGGTTTAGTTCATTATCGTCATGGTGCAACATGGTTTCATTATGGTGCTGGAGCAGGAGCTGAGAATCCTTATATTTTGTTATAGAAGCAACAGGAAATGGTGTTTCTCACTGGGTGTTGCTTGAGCATATATGAGACTTCAAAGCCCCTCTCCACAGTGACACACTTTCTTAGACAAGACCATACCTACTCCAACAAGGCCACACCTATGAAGTGGAAATAATATAGACATTATGGGTGAAAGGGGGCTGGCATCTGGATGGGGGTATGGAGATTGGAACAGGAGGGCTCTTGTGAGGGAATGATGGAGAGAGAGAGAGAGAGTGAATACTGGGAGAGACAATTGAAATCTGGGGACATCTCTGAGAGGAGCTAGAAATATAATGTAACTGAAACTCCAAGGAATCTAGGAAGGTATTCTTAGCTAAAGCTACTAATAGTGGGGATATAGAGTGGAAGGGTTGGGATATCAACATAGCCACAAAACTTTTGAACTACAGTTTGTCCTTTCTACAAGATGTGCTGTGGTAAAGGTATCACAGAAATTGTGTGAGTGTCTAACTAATGACTGCATGAAACTAATGTTTTGATGATACTGTTTCACTTCTTCACAATTTCTGTGGTGGACATTACAATGTCCTTGGGCTAAGGACCTGAGAAGTGGGAAAAGTGAAACCCAGGATAGAGGTCCTTGAGTTGTGCCCTGGCTCTCAGGATCCAGCTGTGTGGGGCAGTGGACACAAGGGCATGTGATGACCACAGCAAAAAAAAGGAGACTCCCTTGGAGAATGAGGGACTTCCTTTGAATTCTCCCTGTGGAGCAGGAGGACTTAGCAGCTTGAAACAGTGTCGTAGATAGTATTAACTGTCACCTTGACACAGTCCAACATCACCTAGGGTAAAAAAGTCTCAACAGAGTCTTTATCAGGTCTGGCTGTGGACATGTCTGTAAGGGACTGCCTTAGAAATGCAGGAGGGCCCATGCAACTGGGTGCAACACCATCTCTAAGCAGATGGTCCTTGGTTGTATGAGAAGAAAGCTAAGCATGAGTCATGGAGTGAGCCAGCAAATGAGCCAGCGAGTAGCATGTTTTTCCCTTGACTTCCTTCAGTGCTACAATATGGCACAGCCCCAGAAGGAAATGAACCCTTTACTCTCCCCTAAGCTGCCCAGTGCATTTTTAAAAAATCAAAGTGAGAGAAAGAAACATAGGTAAGTGTACCTGGAAGAGCAGATGATACATCCATTTAAATCAATGTTCCCTGTACTCAAGAGCAGACCTGTAAAATACACCAGTGATGGACCAGAACATTCATGTGCAGCCTCTACATTAATATTCTTTCCTTTTTTTCAAGATTAACTTTCTCTGTCTAAAAACTTTATTTGTCCTGGAACTTGCTTAGTAGACTAGACTGGCTTTGAATTCATAGAGATCTGCCTGCCTCTACCTCCCAAGAGCTATGATTATGTACATGGACCACCATGCCTGGCTGTGTCCTCTATTTTTAGTCTGAAGAGAAATGTCCAAGGATTTTACTTTGAAATTTTCTGACCACAATACTTCTCCCGAGGATGCTCATTCTCTGGATAACATTCCTTCCAACTTCAGTCCTGGGCTTCCTAGGACAAACCAGGAACCCCGCCTAGACCTATCCTACCCTAGTTGGTATTAGTAATTCTGGAGAGCACAGTGAACAGGATGCCAGACCCTGAATCCCACCACCTGTGTTGAAGGTATCAGGGCAGGTCACAGTTGACTTACTGACCCTCCCTGTTGTAGCCCTAGACATGAGATTGCAGTTCTCCTAGCACTCTCCAAGGGGTGATATCAGGACACCATTCACTGTAAGAAAATTAATTCCCTGAGCCAGGCATGACCTTGTCTAGCAGAGCTGTTTTCATCCCTGTCTCTACTAACCCAGAACTCCCTCCCTAGCCTCTGCTCAGACCTACTGGCTGCTTGCTCTTTCTGAAAACACCTGTCTGCATGGAAAAACATGGACATCCCCCCCATGTCCTGGCATCACTCATAGGGGAAGACAGAATTACCACTAGGGAATCACATAGGCAAAGGTCCAAGGTGACCCAGGAAGATCAGGGAAGACATGGACTCACCCAAGACACAGCTCAGTCAACACATAATGCTGGAATGTTGCTTTGATACCCTTTATAATAAGATGGAGACTTCAGTCCTTTCGAGGACAATTGGTCACCTTTTCCCCTGAGGACATGATACTCCTCACACAAGTGCTCCTGGACTGCTTCTAGTTCAGAACTTTGGCTGGTGACATTAATGAGAAAAGATTGATCTTCACCCCCAGTTATCATTCAGCTGGTCCCTTTCCAGCCTTCACAGACATCTCTGTCACTTTCCTCCTGGGATTAAAAAAAATACCATCTTCTGAGAGCAAGGCAGACTGTGTGTTCAGCTGGTTCTCTGTGTCACAAGGACACATAGGTAGGATGGAGGCTCCCTCTGGTGCTGACAGACCCACGGCAAGACACAGCAGGTGTCAGCCCTGGGATGAGCCGTTGTTCTCTGAGGGTATGGGGATGCTTATCACCACTGTTGCTCAATGTGTTGCTTGGACGAGAAACATAAAGGGAAGTTGAGGGGAATGTGGGACAGTACTGAGAGTGGAAGAGATTGAGCAGTGCCTTGGACTCAGATCCCACCACCAACAGTCCACTGGGTTCTGGGAAGTTCTCCAGCCTGAGAGGAGACTCTCATCTCAGAAGAAAGAAGGATAGCAAAGCCTGAGTGCCTTGCCAAAGCCACATCTCTTCTCCTCGGAGGGAGGACAGCACAATGAGAAGAGAGATGGAGGTGTCCTCTGTGATTCCCTGCAAGGGCTGCACCCTCTGGCAAGGGCTACTGTTCACAGGTGAGTGTACCCACTCTCTTTCTTTGTGGGTGGAAAGGAAACAGGAGGCAGGCTAGAGTGTCCTAAAGAGGACAGGAGCCTGAGAGGAGACTCAGGTTTCTGTTTGCACTCATGGGGCAGATGGTACAGTGAGGGATAGAGGCTCAGCAGCTCGAGATTCTCAGCAGTAGGAGGTGATGAGGGGAAGAGAAAAACTTCAAACACTCTGTGTTCATAGTCAGTATGTTGGCTGCAATGTTCTGAAGATTGATGTCCCAAACCATGACTGGGTGACTCCAAATAGAAATCAAAATGGAATGGGCCTTTGAAATGGCTCAGTGTTTGGAGACATGAAAACATGAATTTAATACTTAGTTCCCACAGGGTAGATGGAGAAAACAGACTCCTGTAGGCTCTTCTCTGCCCTCCACTTAGGTGCTGTGGCATACACCTGCACATGAGCGAACTGAGACCCCTCAGTAGACACAGGTGATACAACATACACCCACACTTGACTGAGACATATTCCTCCGCACAGACTTGTGGTATACCTTTCACATATATACATCAAGACACTTGCCTTAAGAAATATACATATACAATACATGAGTAAATCTAAGATAACTTAAATCACAGTTTAATATAATTATTGTCATTAACTCCAAACTTGGGAACTATGTAGATAATCCATGGGGATACATTCCTTTTCCCTTCCTTCCTTCTTTCCTCCCTCCCTTGATCCCTCCCTGACATTTTTCCTTCCTTCCTTCCTTCCTTCCTTCCTTCCTTCCTTCCTTCCTATTTTCCATCTCTTCCTTTATCTATTCGTGTCTGAATCTTTTCCAGGACCTTAACTGGACTAATACCTGTCTTCACAATGTCCTTGTTCTAGTGGACCTGTTGTCCATTTATCTGTAAGATGAAGTCATGGGTTGACTGGAATCACAAAGGGAAGAGAGAAAAACAACAGAAAGTGAGGACTCTCCAAGGGAGGAGTGCAGAGAGGCATTGCTCCTTACAACAGTGAGGAAGATATAGGCAGACACCTGAGCAGAGGATTCCTAAGAGAATTAATAACATAGTCAGAGGTTCTGAGGGAATGGAAGTCATGTTGCTCATGTCTACCAAGTGTGGTCATACCACTAACCACACACCTAAGCAGAGTGATGATTACATCTGCTCAATATTGATGCTTTCTTTCTGTTCCCTTCTAGCCTCCATTTTAACCTGCTGGCACCTTTCCACCACTGATCATTTTACCATGGAATCTGTCCCACCTCATGTGGCCAATGGAGACAATATCCTTTTCCTTGTTCACAATCTGCCAAAGAATCTTCTAGCCTTCGCCTGGATCAAAGGAGCAATGAGCATGAATGATGCAATCATAGTATATATACCAAACAAAAATTTAAGTGTGCCAGGGCGTTTTTACAGTGGTAGAGAGACAGTGTATGGCAATGGATCCCTGCTGATCCAAAATATCAACCAGAAGGACACAGGAATTTATTCTCTACAAGCCTTTCATAGACGCACAGATACCATGTCACAAATATCCACATACCTCTTTGTGAACAGTAAGTGATTCTTTGTAATTTCTGGGTTCTGGGTGGGGTTCATTCCATTGGACACATATAGTAGAGTGTCCTGTGTCTTCATCCCCTGTGTACTGCATCCCCATGTTGGGTTTTTAGTATTCAGTGCAGGACACACATGGTGTAGAATATGGCAATAGATCATAGTCCTTCATTTGACTTCACTTTATAGACAGGTTAATGGACGGTGGGTCACTCAGCCCAGGATAACAGCCTCTGTCTAGAGTCTTGGGGTTCTCATAGGAATGTGTCCTTGAGAAAGACCCTGATGGAATCAACATTGGGCCCGGTAGAGGAAAATTTAAGGTCTTCATAGAGATGTGAGAACAATGATGCCTTGATTCCAGACCTCTGTTCCAGGCTCAACTCCAGGTAGCTCTGAGAAACATTTCACAAAGGTTGGATTTTTATCTCCTGATGGCAGGAAACAATGTTTTTTAGTAGTCTAAGTCCTGCACCTTTGGAACCAGCCAGTGCCCTGTCATGAGAGATAGGGTGAGTCTAGGTCCCCTGGACATCTTCTCCAGAGACTGAACAGGGAGAGCTTAGCCAGACAGGAGCCCAGGCCATTACCTATATGTTCTGATGAGTTTATGAGACTTCAAAGGAAGGTCAGGGCAACCAAGGACAGGGAGAGAGGACACAGGTCCTCCTGATAAGTATCCTCTGGGTTCCACCTGAGGGAATTCTCTCCTGCAGGGAAATGGTTACAGGCTGTGCTGATCTGACAGCTCCCCAGACATGAATGGCAGTTGCTCTAGTGATCATCAGGGGTGGCATCAGGACACACAATAAAATAGTGGAAAAGAATTTGCCTGAATCAGGACATTATCTAGTAGCCTGGTTCCATCCCTGTTTTTCAGACCTGACAAATATGGACACAGCATTTTCAGACCAACTGGCTTTTTTTTTTTTTTTGGTTTTTTGAGACAGGGTTTCTCTGTGTAGCTTTGTGCCTTTCCTGAAACTCACTTGGTAGCCCAGGCTGGCCTCGAACTCACAGAGATCCGCCTGGCTCTGCCTCCCTGAGTGCTGGGGTTAAAGGCATTGGCCACCACTGCCTGGCTCCTACTGGCTTCTTAATGTGCCTGCTACACTGCCATGTGATCATGTTCCATTTCCCCCTTTATGTGTTTCCTTTGGAAAATATACAATATCCAAGGGGAATCAGTTAAACAGAGGTCCAAGTTATCTCAGAAAGATCATGATGAACATGGGCAGACCCATTTCTCAGCTGAGCAAACAGGAAGTGGGAGCATGGTCTTGAAATCTTGCCTGGGATAAAGGAGCTCATAGCCTTTGTCCAGGAATCAGATTGCCTCCTCCCACACACCCAAGATGTGAGATTCCTGACACACCTTGGGCCTTTGACCTGGGTCAGAACTTTGACTGGTGGCTCCTTTGACAATAGATTCGTTCTCTTCCTCACACATTGCTCAGCTGGTCCCTTTGGGGCCTCATAGGTATACCTGTCAGTTTCCAGCTGAGAGCAAACTCCATTTTTGCTGAGCATTGAGAACACAGGGTAGACTGGGTGCCCAGCTGGGTTTCTGTGTCACACAGGTGTGCAGATTTCCCTTTTGGTGCCTAGAGACCAAGGTCAGGACACAGCAGGGTGCAGCTCCAGGGTCAGCTGTCATTCTCTCTTGTCACAGGGAAGGTCATTACCCTTCCCTCTCAGTGTGTGTTCTAGTGGACAGAAACTAAGGAGAGAAAGGGAGAGGACACCAGGCAGTACTGAGAGTGGAGAGGGGTAGAGCAGTGTTTGGAACACAGCCCTCTATAGAGCCCCTGGGACCCTGGGAGGTGCTCCTTCCTGGGAAGAGGCTCAGCTCAGACAGGGGAAGGACAGCAGAGCTTGGGAGCTGTGCTGGGGCAGATGAGCCACAGGAGGAAGACAGATCAGGCTACAGACACCATAGAAGCGCTCTCTGTTTCCTTCTGCAAAGGATGTATCTCCTTCCATGGGCTCCTGTTCACAGGTGAGGACCAAGAGTTGACTGTGTGTGAGAGGAGAGGGTCTGGAGTCCCCTAAGAGGGATGAGGACATGAGAAGAGTTTCAGTGTTTGTAGGGGAGAAGACAGGGCAGTCCAGAGGCTCAGCAACATTAACATTAAACAGAAAGGGAGAACAGTAAAAGGCAAGGGTGGGAGAGACATTGTTCTTACACAGAATTAACAGGCATGGCCCCAATATTCTGAAGACTAATATTCTCAGCTTGATGTCACAAATAAAGAAATCAAACTGGTGTGGACCAGTGACATGAGCCAGTGGATATAGGCATTTGCTTCTTTTTCTGATAAGCTGAGGCCCATGAACCAAGTCATCCTCCAACCTCCACTCAAGTACTGTTTCCTGCATCCAGCCACCCACACTGAGACTGGTCCTGATACAAATTCACATGCAGATATAATATGTGAACTAGTGTAAAAAATAAAAGGAAATGGATTGATTCAATACTGTATCCCATAGCTTATGAACTATTAAATAAATCTATTGGCACACAGGGTTCTAGAACATCATTCATTCATTCATTCATTCATTCATTAATTCATTCATTCTGCAAAGCTATACAAGTTTTCCATGCAGTATTTTCTTAAAATAAGACAAATAAAGTTTCTTTTTGATGCCTCAGTCTTCATGGACTTGAAAAAAAACAAGCTAGAAGGAGAATTCAGGTGTTGATTGGACCCCCAAGAGGAACAGAACAACAATGACAATGAAGTCAGAGAGTGAAGATGTGGGTTCTGCAGGGGAAGAGGTGTGGCAGGCGTCACCCCAGCACCGACACTGTAAATGTGAGCAGGGGTCTGATGGCAGTAAGACAGGGCCACGTTGACATCTGAGGGGAGAGCACAACAGAGTGGAAATGACAAGTGTGGGGACACTGAACATGGGGGTCATGCGATGAGTGAGACCCTCACGCACCTAGGATGGGCACTGGACACAGCTGCTCAGGACATGGGGCCTCATCTTAGTCAAATACAAACGTTTCAATTTGGTGGATCTCCCTCTTCCCTTCTAGACATCCTTTGGACCTGTGGACGCCTTACCACCTCTTCCAGGCCCACTGTTGAGTCTGTACCACCCAGCGTTCCTCACGGGGGGAGTGTTTTTCTACTTGTTCGCAATCCACCAGAGAATATGGTAGGCTTTATCTGGTACAAATGGATGAATACATACACGAGAGTTGAGGTTGGCCGATATATGATAGACAAGAAATCATTTCAGCTGGGTCCTGCATACAGTGGCAGAGAGACATTGTACAGTGATGGAACCCTGCTGCTTCGTGATGTCACTCAGGAGGAATCATATGTTATACAATTACTTAGAACCTATCTGGAAACTGAAGAACCAAGTGTGAAAGTCCAGGTGGACGGTAAGAGATTCTCTGTGATTTTCCAGTGCTGGGTGGGCCTTAGACACATAGGATTGCCATGCTTAGCCTGTGTCTCCCTCCTCTCTGCACTGTGTCCCCATGAGGAGGTTTGAGCACTTAGCACAGAGCACACTGGTAGATACAAATGGCTGTAGATCAGTTTCCATCTTCTGACTCCACCTGCATCAAGGAAGTCATTGATGGAAAGTAACTCAGCCTAAGATGTCAGAGTCAGCCCAGGCTCTTGGGGCTCTAGACCAGGGAGCCCTGAATCCTATCATTCTTTTAAGGCTGAACTAAAGTGATCCATGGGAACATTTTTCTAGTGCTCTACTCTTACAAAGCTGGTAAGGAACAACGGTTTTAGGACATCCATGTCAAACTGGGGTATTTATTAGCTCCAAACTGAGAGTGTCATAAATAATATCCAGGAACTGGTTCAGAGGCAACTGAAGTGTCCTTCCTGTTCTCTTGCTCTCTATACTTGCTCAATCAGCTCTCTTATATCATCCAGGACTCCTAGCCCAGGGCTTGAATTGCCTGCATTGGTTTGGATTCTTTTGCATCAATCCTGAGTTAAAAAATATGCACTGTAGTTTTGCCCATGGGCCAATCTGGTGGCATTTTCAACTAAGGCCTTGTTTTGCAAAATGACTGTAGCCTGTGTCAAGTTGTCATAAAACCAGCCAGCCTAGTACCCAAGCCTTTTGAAGACCTGAGCTTGCCTTGAAGATCAGACTGCTCCCAGCCCTCACACTGCTCCAGACCTAAGGGCTACTTGACAGAGCAGCAAATGCATCTATTAGGTGGTGTCAGGAGTTTAGTATTGCCTCAAAAGAAACTGAAGAATAAACCAAAACATGAGAGTTCCAGGCCAGTTGAGTTCAGGGGAGGCATCATCTCAAACCCCAGTGTGCATGAGTGTGTGCAGTGTCTGACCTAGGGCAGTGAGGATGCAGCCATGTAGACACCCAAGGGGACAGTTCCATGTAGAGGACATGACACTTTCAGAGGCACTGTTGGGAAGGAGGAGGTCATGTTTCTCTCCTTCAGTAAGTGGGATAAACACAGACACACACACACACACACACACAGAGAGAGAGAGAGAGAGAGAGAGAGAGAGAGAGAGAGAGAGAGAGAGAGAGCTGCAACTCTAGGCTGAGTGACAAATCCATATGCTCAGGGTGGTTGTTACTATCTTTTCACCAAGCACAATGATCCCCATGTGATGGCTTTTTTCTCTTTTCCCTCCCAGCTTCCCTTTCTGTGTTCTGTAACCCTCTCACTTCCTCCCCACTCATGATCCAACTAGTGCCTCGGTATCCTGCTGAAGGGGAGAGCATTCTTTTCCAAGTTCATAATCTTCCAGAAGATGTGGAATTCTTTTACTGGTATATTGGCCTGAACCCTAGAATTGTACAATACAACAGAGACACGAATTCCATCTCTTGGTGGCCTACATACAGAAAAAGAGGATGGATGTTGTACAATAATGGATCCCTGCTGCTCCGGGGAGTCACTGTGAAAGATAATGGAAAGTACATACTAGTCTTATCAACAAAAGATTCTGAAATTGAAAGAGCAGAAGTGGAACTTCATGTAAAGAGTAAGTGACTCTCTTTGGTCTCCAACTGCTGGATGTGGCTCATCCAGCTTCAAATGGTAAACTGTCAAGATTGGCCTGTGCCTGCTTTCTCCCCCACTGCATTGTGTGGTCTCACTGGGGTTTGGGCCACTACTACAGGACACACATGGGGCAGACAAAGTGTAATAGATCAGAAGCCCTCACCTGTCAGTACCTGCAGAACAGAGGACCTGTACTGGGTACAACCCGCCCTAGGATGTCAGCTGCAGCCTAGACACTTGGAGCTCTCACCAGCACACATACCCCTAAAGAATCTGTGGAAGTCAGACAGTCCCTGGCTGAGGAAGCCAAAGGGATTCTCACCGTGAGAACCAGGAAGCCCTGACTACAAAACTTTCCCCTGGCTGGACACAAGGTGGCACCGGGGAGCTTTTTTCATGTTTGTTTATATTTCTTGTGAGAGCTGACAGGGAATAAGGCTTTACTGAGTGTCTAAGTCATGGGACCAATTATCCCATAGCGTGTAGAACCAGCTGTGCACTGCCATGACAGCTGCAGTTAGGTAGGTCACCTGTGCATCTCCTTCTCCTGAGGCTCAGTGGACAGGTGACTGCTCCATTAGCCTGTTGTTCTGATGGGCTTGAGACTTTACAGGAAGGTTAAGGAACTAAGGGAAGAAACAGAGGAGGCAGATACTCCAGATTCTGCCTTCTCCTCAGGGGTCCATCCTAAGGAATTCTCTTCTGCAGGTCAATAGTAACAGATGCTGCTGATATGAGCAGCTTCCCATGCCAAGGTCAGACCATTGCTCATAACTAAGCTTAACTAATGTACATAGCAATAACCATGCACTGTGTGTCCCATTATAGGGAACCTGAGACACAGGAAACAGTGCCTGAATCAGGGTCACACAGTCCCTGGGTGGCAGATCCAAAACACAAGATGTGTCTATAGCCACAGCTCCAAATTCTCCCCCTGGAAAGTTTATAAAGTATGAACTAATGTCAGCCTGGTTGAGCTGTCTGGACTACTGTCATTTAGTACCCTCCTCTCTTTCTTCACAGAGTATGTGACACAGCCCTTTGTGCGAATCACTGACACCACAATTGCAGGGCAGAGATCTGTGACCTTCTCCTGCATTTCACCTGACACTGATATCTCTATCCGTTGGATCTTCAATAAGCAGAATTTGAAGCTCACAGAGAGTATGACTCTGTCCCCAACAAAGTGTGGACTCAGAATAGATTCCATCAAAAGAGAGAATGCTGGAGAGTATAAGTGTGAGGTTTCCAACCGATTCGGCTCGAAGACCAGTCCCCCAGTTTTCTGGCCATGATGAGTAGTGACCTCTTCTCATCTAACTGTGGAGTTGGCTAATTTCTTTATCAATGGGGTACGTAATGGAGAAAAGTTATCTGGTGAAACTGATCAGTGTCTACTCAGGTACAGCCACTCCTGCCTATAATCTTGGGATACACCTGTATACAAAGATGGTTAAGATTTAAAGTGAGGTTGTCTTAAAAGGGAAATAAAGACATCAATACAGAAAACAAAAATTCAAAGGTCTTAGGTTTGGGTTCAATTATATAGAGATCCCTCAGAATTCCTGAGAACTAATTTCAGGATCACTCAAAGTTTTGGATGCTCTGAGTCTGCTGTGAAAATGGTGCATTGTTTGCTTTGAGAAAAACATGCTCTCATATGCTCAAATACATTCACTGTTTAACTAATTCACCTAGGCCCAATGCTGCCTGAATACCAGTCATCCATATGAAGTGGAGAAGAGTGACAGGAGAAGGTTTTGCCCATGTTTCACTGTGGACATAGCTGGTATCTAAATAGCTTTGATCCACAGTTTGTTTGATGCACAGATGGAAAATCTTTCACGTAAGGGCAGATCGTACTGTTTTCATCCCCAGAGTGGCATTCGCAGTGGGACCTTGCACATGAGTGTTTTCCTGTCAGTATGTATTCCTTTCCTTTTTTATTCTCCTCTCATGTATTACATCCTGACCACAATTTACCCTCCCCCATTCCTCCCTAAATCCCACTTCCCCTCTACCTCAGATCCACTCCTTTTCTGTTTCCCTTCAAAAAATGATCAGACCTCCCAGGGATATCGGTAGAACATGACATAAGTTATATTAGACTTGCCACAATCCCTCATATCAGGGCTGTGAAAAGAATGGTCCAAATGGCAGGCAAAAGTGTCAGAGATGTCACCCACTACCACTACAGCCATCTATATTACCATGACATGCAGGCAGAGGCCCAAGAAAAAGCCCACACAGGGTCTGTGATTATCTCTTCAGTCTTTTGCTCCTCTCTAAGCCCTGCTTAATTGTCTCTGTTTTTCATGTTTTCATGGTGTCTTTGTCCCCTCTGGTCACTACAATCCACCATCCCCCTATTCTCTAAGTTTCCTCTGGTGCATCCAAGTGTTTGGCTGTGTGTCTCTGCATCTGTTCCCATCAGTTGCTTGATGGTGCCTCTTTGATGACTATTGGGCTGGACACTGATCTACTAGTATAACAGAATATTATTAGTGATCATTTCATTGAAATGTTTTTCCAGTCACGTTTGATTCTATTCTGAATTTTTGGACTGTCCAGCCTCAGGTTCCTGGCCATCCAGGCAGAGTCAGACCTGGTCTCCCTCTCATGGCATGGGCTTTAATTTGGGCCAGTCATTGGTTGGCCAATCCCACAAGTTCTTTTCCACCATTACACCAGTACATATTTCACGAAGGACAGATTGTAGATCAAATGTTTTCTGCCTGGATTGGTGTCCCAGTCCCACTGCTGGAAGCCTTCTGTGGTTATAGAAGATGGCTGGTTCAGGCTACCTTCCCTCACAGCCAGGAGTCTTTATGAGGGTCACTCTTATAGGTTCCAGGGACTTTCCACTGTAGTAGGTTTCCACATTGCTCCCCAAATGCCCCACCATTCCAGTCATTACTGCACGCCCTCTCTCCTTCTATCCCACCTTCCCCCAACTGTTTCCTCCTCTTCTCATTCCCACACACCCCTCGTCCATCTACAAAATCTTTTCTATTCCTTTTTCCCAGGGGAGATACATGGGTCCCACTTGAGTCTTCCTTGTTACTTAGCTTCTCTATGCATGTGACAAAACAGGACATCTGATTATTTGTGGCAATATTAGTTTACATTAGTAGAACTCAGATGGGTGTGTTTGTTCACCAGTTCCAGAAACATATGTAGAATCTTTATGATTTTCCAAAAATAAGTTCATATCATCTAAAGATCCATTTTACCACCAATTAACTGGCCACATTTTATTTATTTGTGTTGCCTAATTGTTCTGTCTAGGACATTTAAGAGAATACTGAAGAAAAGTGGCCACCACAGCATTTTTGTGTTGATCCTCTTCTTTGAGGGAAAGCTGTCAGTGTCCTCACTGAGTACTGAGTTGGCTGTGATTTTTCACATGTGCCCCCACTTTTTGAGCCTGTCTTCTACATCTAGTTTGTCATTTTCATCATTAAAAATTGTTCAAATTTGTCAAACGTCTTTATTGATTCAGTCTCACAAGTTAGAAATGGAATCAGTTTTGTGTCTCTTCATGCTTCTATTGCTGTAGGTGCTGTATCTCTGGGTATCTGTGTTTCATGTAAGTCAGTCTACAGTTACCCCCATCACTGTTGGATAGTCATGGAAAGTTTAGTAATCTGAAAAAATGGACAACAAGGTCTCAAATTTCACTTCTAGTGTTAATGTTAGTCTTTTAAAAACAAAGTTAATCTAATAAAATGTAGTCAATGCCATTAATCACTTTAAAGGATGACCTTTTTGTAAGGTGTCCCACCATAGCCACTGGGCTCCAAAAAGCCCACTCATGCAGCAGGGACAGATCCTAATCCTACTGCCAGGGGCCCCTTAAGCAGGTCAAGCTAAACAACTATCTCACCTATGTAGAGGGCCTAGTCCAGTCACATGGAGGATCAACAGCTATTGGTCCACAGTTCATGAGTTCCCACTAATTTGGTTTGGTTGTCTCTGTACATTTCTCCATCATGATCTTGACCCCCACTGGCTCATATAATCCCTCTTATCTCTCTTCAACTGGACTCCCAGAGCTCAGCCTGGTGCTTGGCTGTGGATCTCTGCATCTGCTTCCATCAGTTACTGGATGGAGGCTATGTGATGACAGGTAGGGTATTCACCAATCTTGATAACCAGAGTAGGTCAGTTTAGGCACCTTCTCCACTATTGCTAGTAGTCTAAGGTGTGGTCATGCTTGTAGATTCCTGGGAAATTCTCTAGCACCCCGTTTCTCCCTGTCTCCTTGATGTATCCCCTCTATCACGGCATCTTTCCTTGCTCTCCCACTCTGTCCCTATTCAAGCTCAACCATTGCATTCCCATGTGTTCTCATGCCCCATTTCCTACCCTCCATTGTCTCCCCAACCCTAGTTTGTTCATGAAGAGCCCAGTGCCTATAGTGGGACACCTTACACAGCCTTGGGTCAAGGGGAGGGCCTTGGAACTGCCTCAACTGAATGTAGCAGGCTCTACTGACTCCACATGGGAGTCCTTGCCTTGGAAAAGGTAGAAATAAAGGGTGATTGGGGTGAGGAAGGGTGGGAGGAGGGAGGAGAGGGGTACCTGTGGTTGGTATGTAAAACGAACAGGAAATTTCTTAATAATAAAAAAAGAATGACTTTTTCCCTTTTATTGAAAATATACTCTTTTCTCACACAATGTATACTGTTTATAGTTTCCACTCTCTCAATACATCCCAGTTCCTCTCCATATCCCCTATTATGGAGGCTCCACCACTTTTCTTTCTCTTCTTAGAGAAGAATATACCTCAAGAAAACATGAAAATAAAAACATGAAAAACAACAAAACATGAAAAAAAATTTATTAAGATGAGACAAAATCTAACATTGTTGTTGGACCCTGCAACCCAAGAGGAGCCAAAGAGTCCCAAGAGCAGACATAAGAGTCTCATAAAATACTAAGGTAATAGCTATAATATCCATGCAGAGGACCTGCTGCTGACTCATGTAGCCCTGTGCATGCTGATATGAACACTGTGAGTTCATATGTGACTTGCTTAGTTGATTCGCAGGGTCTTGTTTTCATGGTGTCCCCCCTTCTCTCTGGCTCTTACACTCTTTGTGCCTCCTCTTCTGAGGATTCCTGGAGCTCTTAGGAGATAGATTTGATGGACACATCCATTTTGACTGTCTACACTGAAAGTGTTACAGCTCTGGATGGAAATGTATCCTGGCCATTAGAAGCCAGGCAATACTTGTAGGTGTTACAGATCTGAAGGGAAAATTATCATGGCCACTTGAATCCAAGTAATACCTGTAAGTGTTACTGCTGTGAAGGGGAATGTATGTTGGCCATTGGAAGCCAGGAGATACCTACAGTTCTAAAGGAAAGTTCTTCTGGCTTTTAGAAGCCAAGTGATACCTACAGCTTGGAAGGGTAAGATATTCTGGTAGGAAGCCAGACAATGCCTGTAGTTGTCCAGGTATGGAGGAAATGTTATCCTGGCTGCTGGAAGCCAGGCCATACCTGTCAGTGTTACAGCTCTGAAGGGAAAGGTATCTTGGCCATTGGAAGCCAGGTGATACCTACAGCTCTGAACGGCAATGCCTACTGGCTGTAAGAAGCCAGGTAACACTTATAGTTTGGAAGGGTAAGGTATCCTGGTAGGAAGCCAGGCAATACCTGCAGCTCTGTTCCAGTGGGGGTACAGTATCCCTGCAGGAATGTTGCAGTTTTGCTCTGCTTTGCTAAGGGAGCCTCCCTGCAGAAATGTAGCAGTTCCGCTCCTGCTCAGGTTAAAGCTTTCACTTCTCTGCCAGGCTCCACTCAGATAAAAGAAGGTTTTCACCCTAACTTCATTCAAGAGATATATTGCTAGGGAGGAATCCAGGAGTGTAGCTGCCTCTTCTGGGGTGGAAAAAGGCAGCTTCTGAACAAGTACAGAGTTTTAGGGGCAGCATATATCCAGGGTGAAGATTTTCAGGGTGGAAGTTGATTGGATTAGAATCCCTGAGCTTGGATAACCTTAGAAACTGAGTGTAATTTGTACTCAGAGATTGGTTGGGTTTTTGTGCTCAGGGAGTGTGTAGTTTTTATGCTCCGGAATTGGTTGGTTTTCATACTGAGTTTGTTAGTGCTAGGGTATATTTTTTGACTCCTTTTTTTCTTTTACTGGCCCTTTATAACCTTTTAGCTCTGGTTTCAGGGCCAGAGTGTGTTTTTTGGTTGACCTTTTCACCCTACACACATGGTATGTATTGTGGGTGTCTACATCTGTTCTCTTCCCATCTGCTGCCAAAGGAAGCCTCTCTGATGATGACTGGATAAAGAAATGATCCATGAATATAGCAGAATCTAGCTGGATCTGATGCAGAACCCTCCTCTCTGAGGACTAGACCTTATAGTATTTGGAGATTCCATGTAAGCTGACAACAGAGAAAAACATAAATGCCAGGCAGTGGTAGCACACACTTTAATCCCAGTACTGGAAGCCTATGGAGAACATTCCTATACATACCACCTGTGGTGATATATTGTGTAACCTAATAAAATTTACCTGGAGATCAAAGAAGCAAACAAGTCATAGCCATCACCTCTTACCTCACCAACTCCTCAACCTGAAAGAGCCTCAGCTGATAGACCTCTAGCCGAATGAGTTTCCTCAGCCAAAAAGGTTTCAGCCAAAAGAGCCTCTAGCTAAAAGGGACACTTCTGCCAAAAAGCCTTTAGTTCCTGTCTCCCCACACCTTATAAACCTTTCTCCACCCAGCCCAGCCATCACTTTCTGGGATTATTGGATGCATTGGATGCTTGTCCCTTAGAGAGTTTCATTTCTAGGAGGTGTGGCCTTGTTTGGGTATTTGTGGATTTATTGGAGGAAGTTTGTCATTGTGGAGGCAGGTTTTGAAGTTTCACATTGTCAAGTCATTCCCATTGTGTAGAGTCCCCTTCTGCTGCATGAGGATCAAGATGTGGAACTCAGCTCCAGTTCTTGCCTGTATAGCACCATGCTTTTTGCCATGAAAAACTTACTAAACCTCTGAAATTGTAAGCCAGTCCTGATTAAATGTTTTCCTTAGTAAGAGTTGCCATGGCCCATGGCCTCCATGTCTCTTCACAGCAATAAAACCCTAACTAAGATAGACAATATGGGGTTTCCAGTCCAACCTGGTCTGTCTACAACACAATCTCCTTGTTTGAGGTTCAGGTGCACACCTCAGAAAAGGATTGGAAATACTGTAAGATGCAGAAGACAAGGATGCCTACTGTGAGATTGTGTCATCCATATATTGTGGGGAAGGTACACAGAAGAAAATTCAATGATATGGCTGCATAAACAGATCTGAAAAATGACAACACCAATTGACATGGCAGGATACATGGGAAAATCTCAAGAGACTCCCCATCTACTTAAAGAGTTCCAGATAATTAATGAGTTCTGAGAGAGGGAGAGTCAGTGTTCTCCAGAGCCCCAGATAAGTAATCTAATCCCACATGGTCAACCACAAACATGTATGCACATGGGCAACACTAAATGGACTCATCAGATAACATTTATTATATATTCATTGATTTATACATAAATATATATGTAATATAATCATAATTAAAGAAATATCCATGAAGTTGAGAAGGAGTTGAAATCCTAGGAGGAGGTAGAGTGGGGAGGCAGTTGGGTGGAAAGGATGTAATGTAAACACAATATGCATGTAGAAAATTCAAAAAATGTACTTTTAAAAGCTTTAAAAATAAAAATGAAAATAAGAGAGAGCTAGGGAGAGAAAGGATGAGAAACAGCTGCCATGAGAGTGGTCGTGGAGGGAGGTTGAGGAGCCTCTTCTGAGAGCACCCTCTATTACTGGGCAGCATCATTGATCCCCAGAACAAGGAATGTCTGATCTTTTATAACCTTTTAGCTGTGGTGGGGAGTTTCATACCATGTGATGTAGTTTAGTGTAGTAAGTGACAAGGAGCACGGAGGAGCCAGGCATTGTAAACTGAGTAGTCAGGTCACAGCACAGACAGCTCCTCCACTCTGTCTTAGAGTGAGCTGCAAGAGATGTGGCCTGATTAAAGGTGTGAGAATCTGGCCTAAAGCATCAGACCTGTGTCCTGACACAAAGGTGAGGTGACCATGAGTTGATGGTGGATAAGAGGAGGGGAACTCAGAAAACAGATATAATTTCCTAAGGTAAGAGCTTGACATGGGACTCAGAGTTTGTGCTTACAGAGTACAGAGGGCAGAGGAGGACAGCAGTTCAGCAGCAGGAAGCTCTTGGTAAGCAGGAAATGTTAAAAAGAGGGGGAAATGCCAGAGTGTTCCCTGCTCAAACTTAATCACCATTGGCTATTATATTTTGAAGACTACTGTTCCCAATTATGATAGGGTGATTCTCTAAGTGATAGTCCAACCAGGGTGGGCCAAAGAGATGACTCAGTGGGTAAAGGCACTTGCTGCTAAGGCTGACATGCTGAGTCAATCCCCAGATCCTACATGGTAGAGGGATAGACACAACTCCCTCATGTCTTCTAACCTTCATACCTGTACAGTAGGATTTTCCCATTCACAGACCAAGAAAATGACATGACAAAGGAGGGCTGGGCTGGGGAGATGGCTCAATGGTTAATTGTACTTGTTGCTCTTCCAATGAACCTGAGTTCAGTTCCCAGGATCTATGTTAGGTGGATTCACAACCAATCATGTGTGACTCCAGCTCTAGGGGATTCCATAAAATCCCCTGGCTTCAGAATGTTTCTCCACAGTTTGTACATAAGCATATGCATATATGAAAGTAAAATAAATTTTATAATAATAAAATAAGAAAGATATGGCCTAGGGACTCTCAAGGTAGCAAATAGAGAAGGCAGATCCACCCACAAAGTGCCCTTAATTGTGAGCACATTTGAAAGCAGTCAGGTTGAACCATTCAGAAACCTGAGAATATGATTTTATGTTGTGTGAATGCTTTCTTCAGGAGCACTAATTGTAATGAGGTCATGTCACATTGCTTTGCTCCACCAAATTTTGTAGAACCACCCAGACACTCACTGAAGCTAAGGGATGAACATATCTGCTTAGGAAATAGGCCTAGTAATCCATGAAAAGCAAAGGGACAAGATTCTTCTTGCTTCCCTCTAGACTTAGGCTTTATTTATTTTTAAAAGAATTTTACATGGTTTGTTGATGTTCACCAGTGTTTTGCTTGCATGCATGTCTGTGTACCACCTGCATGTAATGAATGCAGAGTCCAGTAGAGGCATTGGCTTGCCTAGAATTGGAATTAAATGTTTTAGGGTGAACCACCCTGTAGGTGCCAGGAATTGAACCCATATCTTCTGAGAGAGTATCTAATGCTCTTAACTAAGAATCCCTTCTTCTGTACATCTTCTAGCCTTACTTTCAACTCGCTGGGTACCCTCCCCATACTGCTTAACTCACCGATTGGCATCGCTGTTAAGAATCACTGTTGCACAATGCAGATGAAGGTGAGAATAGCCTATTATTAGTTCATTTTGTCTTTTTTTTTCAAGGCAGGGTTTCTATGTGTAGCCATAGTTGTCCTGGACCTCACTCTGTACAGACCAGGCTGGCCTTGAATTAGGACATCTACCTGCCTCTGCCTACTGAATGCTAGTATGAAAGGCATGTGAAACCACTGCCTGGCATTCTATTTTTACTCCTTAGGAATGGCAGTAAAATCAAAAAAGTAAAAATTTAAATTTTTTATCAGTATGAAGAAAGTTTTACTGATGAAAAGGGGCAACTGTGGTTGACATTTACAGACATGCACAGCACTAATATCCATCAATCAATGCTTACTGGGGTCTCCACATTGTGGTGGTATTGTGTTCCCCGAAATATTGTGTGTTCCCCGAAATAAACTTATATGGAGTCAGAGAACATGATGGCCACAATATTAAACATAGGCAGTGGTAGCTCACACCTTTAATCCCAGCACTCAGGAGGCAGAACCAGGAGGATCTCTTTGAGTTCACGGCCACATTGGAAACATCTAGGCGTGGTGACACACACCTTTAATCCCAGAAAGTGAGCCTTTAATCCCAGGGAGTTGGGGTAGAAAGAGAAAGATTATGTAAGGCATGAAGACCAGAAACTAAAAGCATTTGGCTAGAGAAGCATTTGGCTAATTAAGCTTTTAGGCTTTGGAGCAGCACAGTTCAGCTGAGATTCATTCGGATGAGGACTCAGAAGCTTGCAGTCTGAGGAAAAAAGACCAGCTGAGGAACTGGTGAGGTGAGGAAGCTGTGGCTTGTTCTGTGTCTCTGATCTTCCAGCAATCACCCCAATACCTGCCTCAGGTCTGTTCTTATTCATAAGACTCTTTAAGATTTATGCTACACCACATACAGGCAAAGAGACAATACACACAAATGAGTTTTTTCTGTTTTCAACAACATTCCGATGGACACATGCTATTTCTAAATTTTTATTTCACTTTATTTTATTTTTAGCCCACACTAGGGTTTAAGCAGTTAGTGCAGGCATACTCAATGTAGACCAATTGCAATGTCAATCTTTTATCTGAATCCACCCTGCTGATGTGCGGAGCAACTCACCCAAAGGAACAGAAGGCCAGATTGTATAAATCTCGTCATAAATGTAGCCCTAACAAAAACCTTGGGACTCAGGGAGGGTATAGATGAGTGAACTATAGAATCTTATTAGGGCGAAACCCACCGCCAGGACATCCTGGCTCCAGATCATTGTCTCAGAATCTTGACTCCAGGTGAGTTGGGGAGTGTGGGCAGGCTTGCAATCTGACCTGTTAGAGCTAACAGAGAAGAATGATTTAACAACTGTCTGAATCTCCTAGCTCATGGAACCAGGCATTGTTGTTCATGAAAACTGAAGTTAGTCTAGGTCACCTGGGCATGTCCCACAGAGTATCAGCATGGTGAGTATAGCTACACAGGTGCCCAGGTACTTAGCCAACTATTCTGATGTGCTTATGAGACCTCACAGGAATGTCATGATCCCCAAGGGAATGGACAGAGGACATAGGTCCTCCTGATGACTACATGTCCTCAGGAAATAAGTCTAGTGAACTCTCTACTATAGGTAAATAATAAAAGACATGGATAATGTGGACAGCTGTCCTGTCCCAATGTTAGGTCCTCATTCATATTTAGCCTACCTTACTGCTATGGAAACATTCATTTACCATACATGATATCACTGATATTGAGACACAGAAAATGCAGTGGTCGAATTAGGATCACACAGATTATGGCTGGCAGATGTGAAGCACCAGCTGTCTATCTACAGCTACATATCCACATATCCAGTGTCTGCACCCTAGAGGCCTTCTCATGTGTCTGTGGAGGGGGAGGAGTGTTTTTCAGAGAAGTTAATGTTTGTCATCAGCAGCTTGAGGGGATGTCTGGTCTAGGAAATGAAAACAAATGGACAGTTAGATTTGGCTCTAGAACTAAGCCACTTGCCTCTGGAGAGTTTCTATAGAATTTCAGGTCTCCCCAGCTCATTTATTGGACAGGAAATGATGTGTTTTCTTGTATGTTATTAAAAGATATGACTTAAATTTATCCCTTCCACTAGATATTGTAGCTAGCACGGGGACTTTCTCCTGAAGCAGTTACTGAATAAATCAATTTTAGCATCTGCCTCTCACCTTACTCTATTGTGCTCTATGTAGAAATAACCCTTGCAGTTATTGGCCTTAGATACAGAGCATTACTAACAATAGTCACATATGGAATGAGTTAGCATCCCAAATCACTAGCCAAGATCTGTCAAACACAACCTTTCAGCCAGAGTCCTAGCAAGTTCTTGCTCTTTACCTTTACCATTCAGATACACCTTTGAAAACATCCACTTAGAAGGGCTGGAGTGACATCTCAGTGACTGCTTTCATAGAGGGCCAAAGTTCAGTTCTCAGCACACACATGGCAGCTCATAACCATTTATAACTACAGTTCTAGGGGATCTAATATCCTCTCCAAGCTTCTGAGGGCAGTAGGTTTGTTTGTGGTCACAGTTATACATGCAGCCAAAAATGTCATACACATAAAGAAAAATAAAAGAAAGAAAACAGCCACTGGCATTTCAGGAAGTATCTCTATGTGTTTCCTAACTGTGTGAGACAGGACATTGCTGGCTAGAAACAAAGCAATGGTTCTGTTTGAAGCCACTATATCTCCCATGCTATAAGTACACCTGTTTACTTACTGTGCCAAGGTGTGTTGGTTTTAATAGGTATGGCCCCATAGACTCATGTGTTTGAATGCTTGGACCATAGGATGTAGACTTGTTGGAGGAAGTGTGTCATTATTTGGCCAGGCTTTGTAGACTTATATGCTCAAGCGAGGTGTAGTGTGGTACACAATTTCCTTCTGCTGCCTCAGGATCAAGATGTAGAACTCTCAGCTCCTTCTTCAGCACCATTTCCTGCCATCATGATCAGGTACTAAGTCTCTTAAACTTTAAGCCACCCTCAATGAAATGTTTTCCTTAAATTAGGTGTTATAGGATTTGCCATGGCCATGGTGTCTCTTCACAGCAATAGAAAACCTAACTAAGATACAAGGTTACCTGTTATGACTGGTCAAGGAATTAGGTTCAGGTTGGAGGGACCATGGCAAGAATAAGGTTGTGACTATTTTGTTAAGAGCAATCAGACTTATCATACCCTTATCAGAAGCAGAATATAGTGTCAATTGACAGTATCAATGCAGTTGTAGTTGCCAGCATACAATGTTATCTCTAGGTTATTCAGGGTACTGAAGATTAATGTCTCAGACCAACTGTCCTTTCAAACTATATGTTTCCTTGACTTCTAAGGGAACATAGAGAACATAAAATGGTCTGAATGCTTCACTGCCTGAAGGAATGCCTCAGTTTCTCAGGATCTGAAAGGCAAACAGTACCCTGGAAGCCATGGACTCTACCTGAAAAATCTATGTAATATGCCTCTCATGGTTTCCTAAAGTTTCCACTTTTTCAGTTTTTAATCAGGGTATGCAAGTCAGTCTTTAAAGCAGAAATGGAGTCTCAAATCAATCTCAATATTATAATGATTTCCAGTATAACTAAGAAAAAAAATTATAGAGACATTGCTATGGACCACAGATTAGATGTCCAATTAATACAGAAAAAGAATGACTGAATTTTTTTTGCCAGGCTTTATCCAGAAATGCAGGAGGGTAATTTATATATCTTTGAATGCTGAATTGTTAACATTTCTTTTTAAAAAAACTATATTTATTTTTTTAATACAGATATTTGTGTTTTAATTTTACATATCAGCCATGGGTTCCACTATCCTCTCCCCTCCCATCCCCGCCTTCCCCCCAGCATCTCCCCACCCATTCCCATCTCTTCCAGGGCAAAGACTCCCCTGGGGATTCAGCTCAACCTGGTGGATTCAGTACAGGCAGGTCCAGTCCCCTCCTTCCAGGCTGAGCAAAGTGTCCCTGTGTAAGCCCAAGGTTCCAAACAGCCAGCTCATGCACTAAGTACAGGTCCATGTCCCACTGCTTGGGTGCCTCCCAAACAGTTCAAGCTATTCAATTGTCTCACTTATCCAGAGGGCCTGATCCAGCTGGGGGATCCACAGCTTTTGGTTCACAGTTCATGTATTTCCATTAGTTTGGCTATTTGTCTCTGGGCTTTTTCCAATCTTGGTCTCAATAATTCACATTCTTTTTTTAAATAATTTTTTATTATTATGTGTTTTAAATTTTATATGTCAGCCATGGGTTCCCCTGTCCTACCCCCTCCCGCCCGCACCCCAGGCTTCACCCCAGCCCCTCCACTCCATTCCCATGTCCTCAAGGATCAAGGCACCCCTGGGGATTCATTTAAACCTGGTAGATTCAGTACAGGCAGGTCCTGTCACCTCCTTTCCGACTGAGCAAAGTGTCCATGTGTAAGCCCAAGGTTTCAAACAGCCAGCTCATGCACTAAGGACAGATCCTGGTTCCACAGACTGGATGCCTCCCAAATAGATCAAGCTATTCAATGGTCTCACTTATCCAGAGGGCCTGATCCAGCTGGGGGCTCCACAGCCTTTGGTTCATAATTCATGTGCTTCCATTCCTTTGGCTATTTGTCCCTGTGATTTTTGCAATCTTGGATTCAACAATTCATGCTCTTGCAGACCCTCCTCTTTCTCGACAGTTGGACACCTGGCACTCCACCTGGGGCCTGGCTGAGGATCTCTGCATCCACTTCCATCAGTGATTGGATGAGAGTTCCAAGATGACTGTTAGGGTATTTGGACATCTGATCACCAGACTAGGTCAGATCAGGCTTTCTCTCAACCATTGGCAGCAGACTACAAAGGATATATCATTGTGGATTTCTGGGGACCTCTCGAGCACTCTGCCTATTCCTGGTCTCATGCGGTCTTCATTTATCATGGTCTGTTTTCCTAGTTCTCCCTTTCTGTTCTTGATCCAGCTGGGATCTCCTGCTCCTCTAAGTTTTCTGTCCCTCAAATCTTGCCCTTCATTACTCCCACTGTTGTCCAGGTTGTTCTTGTAGATCTCATCCATTTCTCTGTCATTGGGTGATCCCTGGGTCTTTCCTAGGGTCCTGTTTTCTAGGTAGGCTCCCTGTAGTTGTGTAGCAGTCTAGTCATCTTTGTTTTACATCTAGTATCCTCCTATGAGTGAGTACATACCATGTCTATCCTTCTGAGTCTGGGTTACCTCACACAGGATGATGTTTTCTAGATACATCCATTTGCCTGCAAACCTCACAATGTCATTGTCTTTCTAACTTGAGTAGTACTCTATTGTGTATATGTACCATATTTTCTTTATCCATTCTTCAGTTGAAGGGCATCTAGGTTGTTTCCAGGTTCTGGCTATTACAAACAAAGCTGATATGAACATAGCTGAGCAAATGCCTTTGTATGATTGAGCATACCTTGGGTATATGCCCAAGAGTGCTATAGCTGGGTCTTGGAGCAGATGGATTCCCAATTTTCTAAGGAAGTGCCATATTGATTTCCAAAGTGGCTGTACAAGCTTGCATTCCCACCAGCAGTGGAGGACTGTTCCCCTTGCTCCACATCCTCTGCAGCATAAGCTGTCTTCTGTGCTTTTGATCTTAGCCATTCTGACAGGTGTAAGGTGGTATCTCAGAGTCGTTATGATTTGTATTTCCCAGATAATTAGGGATGTTGAGCAATTCCTTAAATGTCTTTCAGCCATTTGAACTTCCTCTGTGGAGAATTCTCTGTTTAGTTCTATAGCCCATTTCTTAATTGGACTGTTGGGCATTTTGATGTCTTGTTTCTTAAGTTCCTTATATATTCTGGATATCAGCCTTCTGTCAGATGTGTGGTTGAAGACCTTTTCCCATTCTGTAGGCTGTCGCTTTGTCTTGTTGACCATGACCTTTGCTCTACAAAAGCTTCTCAGTTTCAACAGGTCCCATTGATTGATTGTTTCTCTCAATGTCTGTGCTACTGGTGTTATATTTAGAAAGTGATCTCTGTTGCCAATGCATTCAAGAGTACTTCCTAATTTCTCTACTATCAGGGTCAGGGTAGCTGGATTTATGTTGAGGTCTTTGATCCACTTGGATTTATGTTTTGTGCACAGTGACAGATATGGATCTATTTGCAGCCTTCTACACATTGACATCCAGTTATGTCCGCACCATTTGTTGAAGATGCTTTCTTTTTTCCATTGTACATTTTTGGATTCTTTGTCAAAAATTATATGTTCATAGGTGTGCAGGTTAATGTCAGGGTTTCCAATTCGATTCCATTGGTCCACATGTAGGTTTTTATGCCAGTATCTAGCTGTTTTTATTACAGTAGCTCTACAGTAGAACTTGAGGTTGGGGATCGTGATGCCTCCAGAGGTTGTTTTATTGTACAGGATTCTTTTGGCTGTCCTGGGCTTTTTGTTTTCCCATATGAAGTTGAGTATTATTCTTTCCAGGTCTGTGAAGAATTGTGTTGGTAATTTGATGGGAATTGCATTGAATCTGTAGATTGCTTTTGGTAAGATCGCCATTTTTACTATGTTAATCCTGCCTATCCATGAGCATGGGAGATCTTTCCATTTTCTGACATCTTCTTCAATTTCTTTTTTCAGGGAGTTCTTGTCATATAGGTCCTTCACATGCTTAGTTAGAGTAACCCCAAGGTATTTTATATCATTTGTGGCTATTGTAAAGGGTGATATATCTCTGAATTCCTTCTTAGCCTGTTTGTCTACTGTATATAGAAGGGCTTCTGATTCTTTTGAGTTGATCTTGTATCCTGCAATGTTCCTGAAGGTTTTTATTAGCTGTATCAGTTCCTTGGTTGAATTTTTGGTGTCACTCATGTATACTAACATGTCATCTGCAAATAGGGAAAGCTTGACTTCTTCCTTTCCAACTTGTATCCCCTTAATCTCTTTATGTTGTCTTATAGCTCTGGCAAGATCTTCAAGTACTATATTGAATAAGTAGGGGGAGAGGGGACAGCCTTGCCTTGTTCCTGATTTTAGTGGTATTGCTTTGAGTTTCTCTCCATTTAATTTGATGTTGGCTGTTGGCTTGCTGTAGATTGCCTTTATTATGTTTAGGTATGTTCCATGTATTCCTGATCGCTCCAAGACCTTTATCAAGAAGGGGTGTTGGATTTTGTCAAATGCCTTTTCTGCATCTAGTGAGATGATCATGTGTTTTTTTTCCTTGAGTTTGTGTATATGGTGTATTACATTGACGGACTTTTGTATATTGAACCACCCTTGCATCCCTGGGATGAAGCCTACTTGATCACGGTGGATAATTGTTTTGATGTGTTCTTAGAGTCTGTTTGCCAGAATTTTATTGAGTAATTTTGCATCAATGTTCATGAGGGAGATTGGTCTGTAGTTCTCTTTCTTTGTTGCATCTTTGTTTGGTTTAGGAATCAGGGTAATTGTAGCCTCATAGAAGGAGTTTGGTAATGTGCCTTCTTCTTCTATTGTGTGGAACAATTTAGAGAGTATTGGTATTAAGTCTTCTTTGAAGATCTGGTAGAATTCTGCAGTGAAACCATCAGGTCCAGGGCTTTTTTTGGTTGGGAGACTTTTAATGACTGATTCTATTTCCTTAGGAGTTATTGGACTATTTAAATGGTTTATCTGGTCTTGATTTAACTTAGGTATGTTTTAGCTATCCAGAAAATTATCCATTTCTTTTCGATTTTCCAGTTTTGTGGAGTAGAGGTTTTTGAAGTATGACCTGATGATTCTCGGGATATCCTCATTGTCTGTTGTTATGTCCCCTTTTCATTTCTGATTTTGTTAATTTGGATGCTCTCCCTCTGTCCTTTGGTTAGTTTGGATAAGGGCTTGTCTATCTTGTTGATCTTCTCAAAGTACCAACTTTTTGTTTCATTAATCCTTTGTATTGTTCTCTTTATTTCTATTTTATTGATTTCAGCTCTCAATTTGATAATTTCCTGGCGTCTGTTCCTCCTGGAGGATGAGACTTTGCTTATTCCTGTTCAAGGGCTTTCAGGTGTGCTGTCAAGTCACAAGTGTGAGATTTCTCCAGCTTCTTTATGTGGGCAGTCAGTGCTATGAATTTCCCTCTTAGCACTGCTTTCATAGTATCACATAAGTTTGGGTATGTGGTGTATTCATTTTCATTGATCTCTAGGAAGTCTTTAATTTCTTTCTTTATTTCTTCCATAACCCATTGCTGATTCAGTTGAGCATTGTTCAGTTTCCATGAAATTGTAGGATTTCTGTAGTTTTTTTTTTTGTTGTTGTTGTTGAAATCTAACTATAAACCATGGTGGTCTGATAGAACACAGTGGGTTATTCCAATTGTTTTGTATCTGTTGAGATTTGCTTTGTGGCTAAGTATGTGGTCGATTTTAGAGAAGGTTCCATGGGGTGATGAGAAGGTTTGGGTGGAATATTCTGTAGATACCGATTAAGTCCATTTGTGCCATAACATCAGTTAAGTCCATTGTGTCTCTGTTAAGTTTCAATTTGGCCAATCTCTCCAGAGTTGAAAGTGGGGTGTTGAAGTCTCCCACTATTAATGTGTGGGGTTTTATATGAGATTTAAGCTTTAGTAATGTTTCTTTTACATATGTGGGTGCCCTTGTGTTTGGGGCATAAATTGAAACTTCATCTTGGTGGATCTTTCCTGCGATGAGTATGTAATGTCCTTCATCATCTCTTTTGATTGATTTTAGTTTGAAGTCTATTTTGCTGGATATTAGGATGGCTACACTAGCTTGCTTCTTAAGACCATTTGATTGGAAAGTCTTTTTCCCAGCCTTTTATTCTTAGGAGGTGTCTGTCTTTGAATTTGAGGCATGTTTCTTGTATGCAGCAGAAAGATGGGTCCTGTTTTCATATCCATTCTGTTAGTCTGTGTCTTTTTATAGGTGAATTAATTCCATTGATATTAAGGGATATTAATGACCAGTGATTGTTTGTTCCTGTTGTTATTTTCATTTTTTGGTGGTAGTGTGTGTGTGTACTTCTCTTCTTTGGGGTTTACTGCTGTGGTGTTATCTATTGCCTGTGTTTTCATGGGTGTATCTGCCTTCCTTAGGTTGGAATTTTCCTTCTAGTGCTTTCTATAGGGCTGGGTTTGTGGATAAGTATTGTTTAAATCTGGTTTTGTCATGGAAGGTCTTGTTCACTCCATCTATTATGATTGAAAGTTTTGCTGGGTATATTAGTCTAGGCTGGCATCCATGGTCTCTTAGTGTCTGTATTATATCTGTCCAGGTCCTTCTGGCTTTCAAAGTCTTCACTGAGAAATTGGGTGTTATTCTAATGGGTTTGCCTTTATAAGTCACTTGGCCTTTTCCCTTTGCTACCCTTAATATTCTTTCTTTATTCTGTACATTTAGTTGTTTAATTATCATGTGCCGAGGGGACTTTTTTCGGGGGTCTAGTCTGTTTGGTGTTCCATAGGCTTCTTGTATCTTCATAGGCATTTCATTCTTTAAGTTGGGAAAGTTTTCTTCTATGATCTTGTTAAATATATTTTCTGTGCCTTTCAGTTGGTATTCTTCTCCTTCCTCTATCCCTATTATTTGTAGGTTTGATCTTTTCATGGTGTCCCAAATTTCTTGGACATTATGGGTCATGACTTTGTTGGTTTTAGTGTTTTCTTTGACTGATGAATCTCTTTCTTCTACTGTATCTTCAACACCAGAGATCCTCTCTTCCATCTCTTGCATTCTGTTGGTTATACTTGCCTCTGAAGTTCCTGTTTGTTTACTCAGATTTTCTGTTTCCAACATTCATTCTGCTAGTGTCTTCTTCATTTTTTCTATTTCCCTCTTCAGGTCTTGGATTGTCTCCCTTGCTTTTTCATGATTTTCATTCAAGGATTTATTGTTTTCTTCTGCTTTAATTGTCCTTTCCTCTAGTTTTTTATAGCATTCTTCCCATTTTTTGTTTGTCTGTTCCTCTACTTGCTTTTTGATTTCTTCTATATAAGGCTCTATCCTCTTCATGGTGTTACTTATAAGGTTGTTTTCTTCTTCTTCTTCCATTCCATGATGTTCAGGTCTAGCTGTTGGAGAAGGGCTAGATTCTGGTGATGCTGTATTGCTCTTTATTTTGTTGTATGTACTTCTGCCTTGATGTCTGCCCTTCTCCTCTTGTGTTCATTCTTGATCTTATCAGTGTACTTGGTCCAGAGAGAGCTGACAGATTTAGGGAGCCTCTCTCTGTCCAGATGGAAGCTCTGGGCCAGATGGGAGCGCTGGTCCAGATGAGAGTGCTGGCTGGATAGGAGCTGGGGGTGGGGCTGGACTCTGAGTCTCAGGAAGTCCCTGATGTCTCCTTATTTTGTCCAAATGGGAGCTCCTCTTGTCTAGATGGGAGTTCCTCTGGTCTCTGGTCCAGATGGGAGTTCCAGGGCAGGATGGAAGCTGGGGGCTGGTCTCTGAGTCTCAGGAAGTGGCTGGGGTCTCGGGCAAATGGGTGTGGGGGTAGGGTGTGGACACTGCAGTGTCTGTCTGCAGTCTTGGAAAAGGGGAGCCTTCCCGCATGGCCTGCTGATTGGCAGGCAACTGGGACCAAGTTTGTCAGGTCCTCCTGGAGTGGTCTGTGTCCAGTGGTGGGATTCAGGCGCAGTTGCCTCTCTGTCTATAACTCAGACACCTCTGGTCCAGATGGGAGTTCCGGAGCGGACCTAATTCACATTCTTATAATCCATCCTCTTTCTCTACAATTGGACTCCTGAAGCTTCACCTGGGGCCTGGCTGAGGATCTCTGCATCCACTTCCATCAGTTATTGGATGAGAGTTCTAGCATGACAGTTGGGGTGTTTGGCCATCTGATCACCAGACTAGGTCAGTTCGGGCTTTCTCTCTACCATTGTCAGTAGTCTACATTGGAGGTATCATTGTGGATTTCTGGGGACCTCTCTAGCACTTTGCTTCTTCCTATTCTCATGTGGTCTCCATTTATCATGGTCTGTTATTCCTTGTTCTCCCTGTCTGTTCTTGATCCAGCTGGGATCTCCTGCTCCCCTAAGCTCCATTTTTCTCGGAATTTGCCCTTCATTATCCCCACTCACATCCAGCTTGTTCATGTAGATTTCATCTATTTCTCTGTCACTGGGCAATCCCTGTATCTTTCTTAGGGTCCTGTTTTCTAGGTAGCCTCCCTGGAGTTGTGAGTAGCAGTCTAGTCATCTTTGTTTTACATCTAGTATCCTTCCATGAGTGACTACATACCATGTTTGTCTTTCTGAGTCTGGGTTACCTCACTCAGCATGATTTTTCAAGATCCATCCATTTGTCTGCAAACCTCATGATGTCATTGTTTTTCTCTGCTGAGTAGTACTCCGTTGTGTATATGTACCACATTTTCTTTATCCATTCTTCAGTTGAAGGGCATCTAGGTTGTTTCCAGGTTCTGGCTATTACAAACAAAGCTGATATGAACATAGCTGAGCAAATGCCCTTGTGGTATGATAGAGCATTCCTTGGGTATATGCCCAAGAGTGCTATAGCTGGGTCTTGGAGCAGATGGATTCCCAATTTTCTAAGGAAGTGCCATATTGATTTCCAAAGTGGCTTTACAAGCTTGCATTCCCACCAGCAGTGGAGGAAAGTTCCCCTTACTCCACATCCTCTCCAGCATAAGCTGTCTTCAGTGTTTTTGATCTTAGCCATTCTGACAGATGTAAGTTGATATCTCAGAGTCATTTTGATTTGCATTTCTCGGATAATCAGGGATGTTGAGCAATTCCTTAAATGTCTTTCAGCCATTTGGGCTTACTCTGTTGAGAATTCTCTGTTTAGCTCTATAGGCCATTTCTTAATTGGACTGTTGGGCATTTTGATGTCTAATTTCTTGAGTTGTTTATATATTCTGGATATCAGCCCTCTGTCAGATGTGGGTTTGGTGAAGATCTTTTCCCATTCTGTAGAATGTTGCTTTGTCTTGTTGACCATGTCCTTTGCTCTACAAAAGCTATTCAGTTTCAATAGGTCCCATTGATTGATTGTTTCTCTCAGTGTCTGTGCTACTGGTATTATATTTAGGAAGTGATCTCTGGTTCCAATGCATTCAAGAGTACTTCCTACTTTCTCTTCTATCAGGTTCAGTGTAACTGGATTTATGTTGAGGTCTTTGATCCACTTGGATTTAAGTTTTGTGCACAGTGACAGATATGGATCTATTTGCAGCCTTCTACACATTGACATCCAGTTATGACAGCACCATTTGTTGAAGATGCTTTCTTTTTTTATTGTATAGTTTTGGCTTCTTTGTCAAAAATTATATGTTCATAGGTATGTGGATTAATGTCAGGGTCTTCAGTTCGATTCCATTGGTCAACATGTAGATTTTTATGCCAGTATCAAGCTGTTTTTATTACGGTAGCTCTACAGTAGAACTTGAGGTTGGGGATCGTGATGCCTCCAGAGGTTGTTTTATTGTACAGGATTCTTTTGGCTGTCCTGGGCTTTTTGTTTTCCCATATGAAGTTGAGTATTATTCTTTCCAGGTCTGTGAAGAATTGTGTTGGTATTTTGATAGCAATTGCATTGAATCTGTAGATTGCTTTTGGTAAGATTGCCATTTTTTCTATGTTAATCCTGCCTATCCATGAGCTTGGGAGATCTTTCCATTTTCTGACATCTTCTTCAATTTCTTTTTTCAGGGACTTAAAGTTTTTGTCATATAGGTCCTTCACATGCTTAGTTAGAGTAACCCCAAGGTATTTTATATCATTTATGGCTATTGTAAATGGTGGTGTATCTCTGATTTCCTTCTCAGCCTGTTTGTATATTGTATATAGGAGGGTTACTGATTTTTTTGAGTTGATCTTGTATCCTGCTATGGTTCTGAAGGTGTTTATAAGCTGTATCAGTTTCTTGGTTGAATTTGTGTGTTCATTCATGAATACTATCATGTCATCTGCAAATAGGGAAAGCTTGACTTCTTCAATTCTAATTTGTATCCCCTTAATCTCCTTATGTTGTCTTATAGCTCTGGCTAGAACTTCAAGTACTATATTGAATAAGTATGGGGAGAGCTGACAGCCTTGCCTTGTTCCTGATTTTAGTGTATTGCTTTGAGTTTATCTCCATTTACTTTGATGTTAGCTATTGGCTAGAATTATTAACATTTCTTTATGCAAAGCTTTATCATCAATACTTACATTATCAAGTTGCCATGTTCCTATAAGGTGATTACAAATCTGATTCTAGCCCAGTTGTAGGACAGCAGTGAAGACTCTGGAAGGTAGGTCTTGCCACCACCAGCCATCATCAGACCCTGCAAACTACAAGCCCCATTCTGTCCCCCAAATACCCCTCCTCCTAAGACCCCATTGGCTCCCTAGACACAGACTCTGCCAGCTCTGATTGGACAAAGAGGTGAGTGATTGTTCTCCCAGCCCATCAATCCAGTCTCTAAGCCCTAGGAGTATACTTTATGAACTTCCCCTCCATCCATTGCAGCCCCAGATGCAGGCTAGCAAGAAGAATCCTACTGACTGGCCTTCTCAGTCCCCCATTAGACCCTGTAATCTACAAGTGCCACTCTGTGCCATAAACTCATCCATCCCCCAAGACACCAGGGGCTTGCCACAGATGGTGCTTGTACTGATTGGAGAAAGAGATGTGTACATGTCAGTGCAAGAAGAAGTTCAACAAAATAAAGAGTGATATAGTATCACCAGAACTTTGTGGTTCTACAAAGCAAGAACTGAGTATCCTAACATATAAGAAACAGGAGTCAGTGACCTTAAAATAACTTTATGAGGATGATAGAGGTCTTTAAAAAGGAAATGAAAATTTCCCTCAAAGAAATTGAGGAAAAGACAAACAAAAATCAGGAGAAATCAATAAATCCCTTAAAGAAGGCCAAGAAAACCATGAAAAGCAATTAAATAGGTGAAGGAAACAGTACAAGACCTGAAATTGAAATAGAAACAATTAAGAAGACAAAAACCAAGGGAATGCTGGAAGCAGAAAATCCAAGTAAATGAATAGGAACTACAGATGCAAGCATAACCAACAGAATATAAGAGATGGAAAAGAGTATCTCTGGTGTAGAGGATACAATAGAGGAAATATATTCATTAGTCAAAGAAAACACCAAAGCCAAAAAAGTCATAATACAAAATGTCCAGAAAAGCTTGGACACCATGAAAAGGTCAAACCTAAGAATAATAGGGATAGAAGAAGGAGAAGTATACCAACTCAAAGGCACAGAAAATGTATTCCACAAAATCACTAAAGAAAACTTTCCCAATTTAAAGAAGGAAATGCCTATGGAGATACAAAAAGCTTAGAACACTAAATAGACTAGACCCTCCAACCCCCTTGTAGCATTATAATTAAATCACTAAATATACCGAATAAAGAAAGAATATTAAGAGCAGCAAAGGAAGGTCAAGTGACTTATAAAGGCAGATCCATCAGAATAACATATGACTTCTCAATGGAGACTCTGAAAGCCAGAAGGTCTTGGATGTGGTATTGTGTTCCCAAAAATATTGTGCAGGCTAATAAGCTTATCTGGGATCAGAGAACAGGACAGCCACAATATTAAACATGAGGATAGGCAGTGGTAGCACATACCTTTAATCCTAGCATTCCAGAGACAGAAATACCTCTGGATCTCTGAGTTCAAGGCCACATTAGAAACAGCCATGCATGGTGACACACACCTTTAATCCCAGAAATCCAGCCTTTAATTCCAGGGAGTCAAAGCAGAAAGTAGAAAGGTATATAAGGCATGAAGACCAGAAACTAGAAGCATTTGTCTGGTTTATCATTTGGCTACTTAAGCTTTTAGGCTTTGAAGCAGCACAGTTCAGCTGAGAGCTGTTGGGATGAGGACACAGAAGCTTGCAGTCTGAGGAAACAAGACCAGCTGAGGAACTGGTGAGGTGAGGTAGCTGTGGCTTGTTCTGCTTCTCTGATCTTCCAGCATTCACCCCAATAACTGGCCTTGGGTTTGATTTTATTAATAAGACTTTGAAGATTCATGCTACATCCTTCCACAAGGATGACCCCAGCTTAGACTACTAGTGATAGTAATGAGGGTAGCTGAACTGGCTAAAACCAGTAAATAGATCAGTGAATATCCTAATTGTCACCGTAGAGCCTTTCTCCAGTCACTGATGGAACCAGATGCAGAGATCCACAGTCAAACACCAGGCCAAGCTACAGTAGTCCAGTCAAAGAGAGAGAAGAGGGATTCTATGACCAAGGGGCATCAGGATTATGATGGGGAAACCAGCAGAAATAACAAAACCAAACTAGTGGCAACTCATGAAATTTAACAAACACCTGTGGAGACTTCACACAACTCGACTAGGCCCTCTGTATAAGCAAGACAGTTGTGTAGCTTGATCTGCTTAAAGAGCGCCCTGGCAGTAGGATCAGGATATATCCCGGGCCCATGAGCTGGCCTTTTGTAGCCCACTACATATGGTGGGATACCTCACAAATCCTTGAGGCAGGGGGAGGGGCTTGGACCTGCCTATACTGAATGTACCAGCCTCTGCTGACTCTCCATGGGAGGCCTTACCTTCTGGTAGGAAGGAATGGGGGTAGATTGTAGGGGAAAAGCTGCATGGGCCAGAGGAGGGAAGAGGGGGCTCTGTGATTGGTATGTAAAATGAATAAAAAATTTCTTATTTAAAAAAAAAGATTGGGACGGACATTACATATTTATCACAGGAAAAATCCATCAAGATGAAGTCTCAATTCTGAACATTTATTCCCCAAATAAAAGGGTACCCACTTTTGTAAAAGAAATATTACTAAAGCTTAAATCACACACTAATAGTGGGAGACTTCAACACTCCACTTGCACCAATAGACAAATCTGTCAGACAGAAGCTTAACAGAGAAATAAGAAAATTAACAGATGTCATGACTGAAATGGGCTTACTAGATATCTACAGATCATTCTACACACAAAAGAATAAATCTTTTTCTCAGCACTGCATGGAACCTTTTTCTAAAATTGACCACATACTTTGTTAAAAAGGAAATCTCAACAGATACAAAAAAATTGGAATAACCTCCTATATTTTATTGGATTACCATGGTTTAAAGCTAGATTTCCCAGCCTTCCCCCACAATCCATCCTCCATTCTCACCTTGTCCAAGTCAAGGTAGGGAGGGGGATCTCTGGGTGGTATTTAAAATGAATAGAAAATTTCTTAATAATAAAAAATTAACTATGATGCAAAAAAGTTAGATTTCAACAACAACAACAACACAAATTACAGAAAGCAAACAATTGCATGGAAACTGAATAATGCTCAACTGAATCATCACTGGGCAAGGAAGAAATTAAACACTTCCTAACATTCAATGAAAATGAATGTACAACATACCCAAACTTATGGACACTATGAAAGCAGTACTAAGAGGAAAGCTCATAGCACTAAATGCCCACATAAAGAAGTTGGAGAAATCTCACACTAGTGACTGAGCAGCACACCTGAGAGCTCTAGAACAAAAAGAAGCAAACTCACCCAGGAAGCATAGACACCAGGAAATAATCAAATTAAGGACTGAAATCAATAAAATAGAAACAAGGGACCAATACAAAGAATCAGTGAAACAAAGAATTGGTTCTTCTAGAAAATAAACAAGTTAGACAAACACTTATATAAAGTAACCAAAAGACAGGGAGGTAATATCAAAATTAACAAAATCAGAAATGAAAAGGGGGACATAGCAACAGACACTAAGGAACTCCAGAGAATCATTAGGTCATGTTTCAATAAACTATACTCCACAAAATTGTAAAATCTAAAAGAAATTGATAAATTTCTGGATAGGTACCACTTTTTAAAATTAAATTCAGACCATATAAACAATTTAAATAGACAAATAGTCTCCAAGGAAATAGAACCACGCATTAAACTTCTCCCAACCAAAAAGAGCCCAGGGCCAGATGATTTCAGCATGGAAATTTACCAAAATTTCAAAGAAGAGTTAATACCAATGATCCTCAAATTGTTCCACAAAATAGAAACAGAGGAACATTGTCAAACTCTTTTCATGAAGCTATAGTTACCCTGATACCCAAACCACACAAAGATTCAACAAAGAAAGAGAATTACAAGCCAATCTTCCTCATGAACATTGATGCAAAAATACTCAATAAAATACTGGCTAACTGAATCCAAGAATGCATCAAAAAATTATACACCATGACCAAGTAGGCTTCATCCCAGGGGTGCAAGGATGGTTCAACATATGAAAATCTGTCAATGTAATACATCATGTAAACAAACTGAAAGAAAAAAAACCCACATGATCATCTCATTAGATGTTGAAAAAGCCTTCAAGAAAATCCAACACCCCCTCATGATAAAGGTCTTGGAGAGATCAGGAATACAATTCAATATAGTATTCAAAGTTCTATCTAGAGCAATAAGACAATAAAAGGAGATCAAGTGGATATAAATTGGAAAGGAAGAAGTAAATCTTTCTCTATTTTCAGATGCTAGAATACTATACATAAGTGGCCTCAAAAATTCTACCAGGAAAGTCTGACAGCTGATAAGCACCTTCAGTAATGTGGCAGGATACAAAATTAACTAAAAAAAAAAAAACCAAAAAACAAAAAACTAGCACTCCTGTATGCAAATGATAAATGAGCTGACAAAGAAATAAGAGAAACATCATCTTTTACAATAGCCACAATTAACACAAAATATCTTGGGGTAACTCTAACCAAATTAGTGAAAGACATTTTAAGTCTTTGTATAAAGAAATTGAAGAAGATATCAGAAAATGGTAAGATCTCCCATGCTCTTGGATATGTAGGATCAGCAGAGTAAAAATGGTAATGTTACCACAAGCAAACTACAGATTCAATGTGATGGCATCAAAATCCCAACACAGTTCTTCACAGATTTTTGAAAGAATACTTCTCAGCTTCAGATGGAAAACCAAAAAACCCAGGATAGCAAAAACAATCCTGCACAATAAAGCAACTTCAGGAGTCATCACCATCCCTCACCTCATGCTCTACTATAGAGCTACAATAATTGGCATAAAAACAGACACATGGATCAATTGAAGAATCTGACATTAATCCATATACCTGTGAACACCCAATTTTTGACAAAGAAGCCAAAATTGTACAATGAAAAAAAAGAAAGCATCTTCAACAAATGGTGACTGGATGTCAACGTGTAGAAGGCTGCAAATAGATCCATATCTGTCACCATGCACAAAACTCAAGTCTAAGAGGATAAAAGACCTCAGCATAAAACCAGTTACACTGAACCTGATAGAAATGGAAATGGGAAGTAGCTTTAAACTCATTGACACAGGAGATCACTTTCTAAATATAACACTAGTAGCATAGATACTCAGAGCAACAATTAATAAATGGGATCTCTTGAAACTGAGAAGCTTCTGTAAGGCAAAGGACACTGTCAATAAGACAAAACGACAGCCTACAGAATGGGAAAAGCTCTTCACCAACTCCACCTCTGACAGAGGGCTGATCTCCAAAATATACAAAGAACTCAAGAAATTGGATATCAAAATGCCAAATAATCCAATTAAAAATGGGGTCCAGATCTTAACAGAGAATTCTCAACAGAAGAATCTCAAATGGCCAAAAGACATTTTAGGAATTGCTCAACATCCTTAGCCATCAGGAAAATGGAATTCAAAAATAACTTTGAGATATCATCTTATATCTGTCAGAATGAATAATATAAAAATCACTGATGACAGCTTATGTTGGAGAGGATGTGGAGCTAGGGGAACATTTCCCCAGTGCTAGTGGGAGTGCAAACTTATACAGCCACTTTGGAAATCTGTATAGGGGTTTCTCAGAAAGCTGGGAATCAATCTATTTCCTGAGTTTCTAATCATACTATTCTACCAGAGGATCCCGTTTACCGCCTCCCAGGCATCTCCCATGGGCACTTCATTTACAGATGTTAGCTTCATCCTAGAAAAGACATGGGAAATCCAAGGACTGAATCAGCCATCACGAGAAGTTGGAACTTCCCTCTGAAAATCTCCCTAGGATGATGGAGCCACCATCCTCTCTCCAGGACTCACCTTTAATCCCAGCACTCAGGAGGCAGAGGCAGGCATATTTCTGTGAGTTCAAGGCCAACCTGGACTACAGAGTGAGTTTCAGGAAAGAGGCAAAGCTACACAGAGAAACCCTGTCTCAAAAAAAAAAACAAAAAAAAAACAAAAAAGAGCCAAACTGGAGTCTGCTGGAGGGTCTAGCAACAGGAACTGTCAGAGTTCCTGATCACGCAGTCTGCCTGAAGGCATGCACCACCACCACCACCTGGCTCCAGTTTGACTCTTAATGAGTATATTATGTGCATGCCTTGGCTACTCTTCTTAGACAGTTTCCTCTACCCTATGGGCCTATTCTATGACACTCATGTGTTTCTACACTCAGTGTTCTCACAGGCCTGCTCATGATCAGAAAATGAGGTCAGAGGTGATGTCACTGACATCTTCCTCTATAGATGGCCAGTTCTCACATTATGACCTCTTCAATCTCTTCTGTCTGTGTATGCTGTCAACCCCTGAAACTAGTTACTTGGAGACAAGTGCTGGAGCAAAAGGTATCCTCCACTGAAGGAGGGCAGAGCAAGCAGAAGTCTCCATAGAGGCCCTATAAATTGTGCAGTCCCTTGTAGTGGCTCCTGCTCACAGGTGAGAACACTTCCTGATAGTGTGTGGGAAGAGGGGTACTCAGAGACTGGCTGGAATCTTCTAAGGTGCATGGACAGGAAGACTCCTTCAAGTTGTCTGATGACTTCCACCTAGGTGTTCAGGTCACACTGGATGGCCTATATCTGTGCAAACACCCACACTCATGTCCCCCTACATTCCCACACTCCCTGCACATGCATAAGTTAATGTAACCTGGAGTTGTAACTAGTTTCAGTAGTTCCACACATGAGAATTTCATTATCACCTGGACATGCAAGGCCCTGGGACACTCATTCTTCTGTGGACCCACATGTATCTGAGCCTGTACAGGTATCTGACCTTCCACAAAGATCTGTTAGAGTCGGCGCTGAAACCAGAAGCTTCACTCCGATATTGGGTCACACAGAAACAGTTTATTTTACGCGTGCGCACGGGTCAATCAGTCAAGCTTGGGACTGAAGACCCCGAAGCTCAAGCTCGCAGGCTTGTTATAGGGCAGTTTCACATGGGTTGGGGAATGGGGTCGCTAGGAGTTCAGCCATCCGGCTGGACTACACATGGGTGGGAGAGTGGGGTAGCTCGTAGTTCAGCCATCCGGCTGGATCCTGTGGCTTTTGGGAGGTTTTACAAGGTGGTTCTGCCACAAGCAGCTTGTTTTTCCAAGAGCTGCGAGCTAGCTTTACAACGTGGAAGCCTTCTGTATGAGCTAAGCAGAAATATTTTCCACTAAGCAGAAATACATTTCTCTACTGAGATAGAGCCTAAAATGGAGCCTTTACAGATCAAACTAGTTTTTCCTAACAAGGCCCTAGCCATATTGGACTAGAAGACAGACCAGTAGGCCCATCTCTAAGGGAAGTTAGGGGTTGACTGCATACACAGACAGAAGAGATTGAAGAGGTCATAATGTGAGAACTGGCCATCTATAGAGGAAGATGTCAGTGACATCACCTCTGACCTCATTTTCTGATCATGAGCAGGCCTGTGAGAACACTGAGTGTAGAAACACATGAGTGTCGTAGAATAGGCCCATAGGGTAGAGGAAACTGTCTAAGAAGAGTAGCCAAGTCAAGCACATAATGTACTCATTAAGAGTCAAACTGGAGCCAGGTGGTGGTGGTGGTGCATGCCTTTAATCCCAGCACTTAGGAGGCAGAGGCAGGCATATTTCTGTGAGTTCAAGGCCAACCTGGACTACAGAGTAAGTTCCAGGAAAGATGCAAAGCTACACAGAGAAACCCTGTCTCAAAAAAAACAAAACAAAACAAAACAAAACAAGAGCCAAACTGGAGTCTGCTGGAGGGCCTAGCAACAGGAACTGTCAGAGTTCCTAGTTGATATCAGAGTTCCTGATCATGCAGAGTCTGCCTGAAGGCCTAGCAACAGTCAATTTGATGTCAGAGTTCCTGATTGTGCCCAGCCAATGAGGGACAACCGCACAGACAGGGCACTGGGAGGATGGTGTATAAGGCCTTCCCTGTTATTGAATAAATGAGTTTGTTATTTGCTTTCGATGCCACACCTTCTCACCACCTCCCCTGAGGGAGCCATTAGGATCCAAGCAACACATGAGGAGAGAGTTCTACAGAGGAAGTGATACAGTGAGGTGCACTGAGGTCATGGAGGTCATTTGCTTACTTCCTGTGGAATGGACAGACACTCCTACCCACCTTAGCTGAGCAATAGATCTAAGCTTCTCAGTACATAGACCATATTTTTCCTCCAAAGACAAAGGTCACATTATTGATTAATTTGTCTCTCTTCTCTTCTCTCCCCCCTTTTAGTGTGCAAGCACCCTTCCACCACTGCCCAGCTCACTATTAAATCAATGCTGGCCAATGTTTTTGAAGGGGAAAACACTCTTCTACTGGTTCATAATATCACAGAGATCCTTCAATACTGTTTCTGGTACAAAGGGATAATCACTGTTAACACAGGTAAAATTGCTTAGATTAGAATAACCATTAATAAAAGTATGCTGGGGCATCCTTTATGGACAGGTCTCAGGACATAAGCCAACATTTCTGATGGGCTTAAGAGATTTCACAGGAAGGTCAGGGTACCCAGGATGGGGGACAGAGGAGGAAGTTACTTCAGGCATCTGCTTTTACTCAGGGGTCCAACATAGGGAATTATCTCCTGCAGATAAATAGTAACAGTTGCTGCTGACTCAAGCAGCATTCCCATCTCAAGAGCAAGCCATTGTTCATATGTAAGTTTAACTCAGGGAAACCTCAATGATCATGCACTGTTTGCACTAGTGAAGGGGCATAGTGACTCAGGAAAGAGTGGCTGAATCAGGGTCACACAGGCCATGCGTGTCAGATCTGAACCACAAGTAGCCTGTCTATTGTCATGGCTCCAATGTCTCCACCTTGGAGCTTCATTAAGTGTCTATTGACTGCAGGGGGCTGGTTGAGGTACCTGAAGGACTACTATCACATATTCTCTCCTTCCCTTCTTCACAGTGACACAGCCATTTATCCACGTTACAGACATCACAATTACAGTGTAGAGCTCTGTTGTCCTCACCTGCCTCTCAGCTGACTTTGGAATCTCCACCTGCTGGATCTTCAATAACCAGAGCCTGCAGCTCAGAAAGATTGACACCCTCCCTGAAAATGTGCTCACTCAGCTTTGATCCTGTCAGGAAAGAGGATGCTGGTGTGGTCTCCAACCCAGTCAATTAAAAGCCTAGTCCCCCAGACAGGCTGGCCTTGATGAACGAGTGACCTCTGTCATCTCATCCTAAAGCAGAGTGGGGACATTTCTTTCTTTTTGTACTTTGTTTTGTTTAGTTTTTTCTTTTTATTTATTCTATGCATGTTTTACATCATGTATTTTGATCACATTCATTTCTCTGCCCTTTCCCATCCACCCTCCTAAAATAAAACAAAATTCAAGAGAAAAAATTTAAAAAAGGGAAAGATTAAAGATATCATCATGGAAGCTGCAGTGTGACACAGGGAGTCATGCAATAATACCCTTTGTCCATATATCTTTACTTGCAATTGTTCATTGCAAAGAATCATGGGTCTGGTTCAAGCCCTTTTGTTTCTATCTTCTTGGATACCCTGTTGTTGATCTGTGTTGTGGAGATCACACTGTTTTGAGTCTGCAGGTCAGGTCCCTTCACATGTTGCAGGAGATCATAGATTAGGTGGATATTGAGGCATGCCAAGTCATAACCCTGATTCTGGACCTGGGCAGCTGTAAGGTTGGTCAGCTAGCCAGATCTCCCCTCTCCTCATCACCAGGCTGAGCTTTTCATCATTGCCCAAGTCAATTCACATCTTGCAGAAATGAGGGAGAGATGGGGCTGGTTATCTAGATTTCACACCCTCAGGGTCTATACTCTCCCACACCTATTTCATTAGGGCCAGCTCTATTGTATTGTCCTGGTGAGGTACAGGGGCCACTCTTCCTCATTCTCCATGATGGTGATGGGTAGAGACAGCCCTCCCACTCTTATACCCAAGGGCCATCTCCTCCACCTGTCTCAGGAGTTGATGGGTGGGAGGTAGAGGGAGGCCATCTCTCCTCTTCCCATGCTACCAAATGTCAGATGAGCAATGGGGACAGCTCTCCTTTGCTAGTAACCTCAGGGCTGTGTTACCCTTACCTCCCACCACTGGGTAGCTCTTCTGTACTACCTAAGTGAGGGGCAAGACCATTTCCTGAGTGCTGCAACTGGAAAGGACATGGGTCAGCTCTCTCATCTGTTTCAGGTAATAAGGGGGAGCATCTGTTACCCCCTACCACATGACAGACAACTAACTAGTGGAGATAGCTCTCCATTGCTCACAACTTTAGAGCTGGCTCAGCCAAGCCTCCACCAACGGGTTGGTTCTATTATGTTCTCCAGGTGATGTGCAGGGCCTTATCTCCAAAGTGTTGCAGCTGGTGGGGGGTAGGGACAGCTCTCCTGCTCTTGTGACCTCAGGGCCAGTTGTCACACTTGCCTCAAACACTGATAGGCAGGGGGAGGGAGGAAAACTGTCCCATGCCCATGCCATCAGAGGACAGATGGGTGATGAAGACAGCTCTCCATTGCTCACCTCTTTAGGGCTCGCTCATCCACACTATGCCAACATAGTTTTGGCTCCATTGTTTTGCCTAGGTAAGGTACAGGGCCTGCTCTACTGAGTGTTATAGCTGGTGTGTGTGTGTGTGTGTGTGTGTGTGTGTGTGTGTGTGTGTGTGTGTGTGTAGGGGGGGTCAGAGATAGCTTACCCATTCTTAGAACCACAGAGCCAGCTCTCACATATGCCTTAGGTACAAATTGGTCAGGGTATGTGGAGGAGGGCATCTCTCCCCCACCCATACTATCACATACAGATGAGTGATGGGACAATTCTCCCATACTCACAACTTTGGGTCTGGATCACCCACAACTGCACTAACAGGGTTGGTTCTATTGTGCTTCTTTGGTGAGGTGCAGGGCCTGCTCTTCTGAGTGTTGCAGCTGGTAGAGGTCAGGGACATCTCTTGAACTCTTATGACCACAGGGACAGCTCTCCCACCTGCTCAGGAATTGATGGGTTGGGAGGATGGCAATTCTTTCCAGCTCATGCACCCTCAAGACAGATGAGTAATAGGGACAGCTCTCCCTTGCTCACTACTTTGGGATTGGCTCACCCATACCTCCATCCACAGGGTTGGGTTTATTGTTTTTCCCAGGCAAGGTCGAGGGCCTGATCCTCAGCTCTTGTGACGTTGGAGCCAGCTTCCCACCTGCCCCAAGCCTTGATGGGTAGGGGGAAGGACATCTTTCCCATGCCCATGCTGCCACGAACAGCTCTCCCATGTTCTCAACTTCAGAGCTGGCTCACCCACACTTCTGCTAACAGGGTTTGCTCTAGTGTGCTGCCTCGGGGGGGGGGGGTTATAGAGCCTGTTCTCCCGAGTATTGCAGCCTGTGAGGGGCAGGGACAGTTCTCCCACTCATATTAACTCAGGGCCATATCTCCTACCTGTCTTAGGCATTGATGGGTGGGGGTGGAGGATGGGCAAATCTCCCCAGCCCATGTGGCCATGTGACAAATGAGAGGTTAGACTAGGTCTCCCATGCTCACAATCTCACCTGTTCTCTCATCGACAGGGTCATCCCTGCTTGTGCTGCCCAGACAAAGTGCAGGGCTTGCTTTTCCGTGTGGCTGCTGGTCAATGGATCAGCTTCCCCAACATCTCAGTCTTCTCCTTAGCTGTTTCATCTCTTCAGATATGCCTATGTGCACAGGCCTGAACCACTCTTTCTGCCCCCTCTTCTATCCCATACCACACCAGCCCATACCTATGCTCTATCTAGTAGTGCTTAAAGGTACCAGTTGAGGGAACATTTTTTTATTGATGGTGTACAACAAGGAGAACAGTTATGTGGTGAATATGATCAGTCACCACTCAGGTACAGCCAGCATGGTAACACATGCCTGTAATCCTTTGGTAAAGTCATGTGCAAGAAAAGGCCAGGACACAATGACTCCATTTCTAACGGGGAATAGAAGATGTCTATGTAGTTAACAGAGCTGCAAAGGCATTAAGAGCTTAGGTTTGACAACTGGACTCCTGGAGCTCCACCTGGGGCCCGGCCCAGACATGTCCTTAGTGCACGAGCTGGCTGTTTGGAACCTTGGGCTTACACAGGAACACTTTGATCAACATGGAAGGAGGGGACTGGACCTGCCTGTACTGAATCCACCAGACTGAATTGAATCCCCAGGGGAGTCTTGGCCCTGGAGGAGATGGGAATGGAGGGGAGGGGCTGTGAGGAAGGTGGGGGCGGGACTGGGAGGGGGAGGACAGGGGAACCTCTGGTTGATGTGGTGGAGCTCCAGGTGTGCAACTGTCAAGAAAGAGGGGGGTCTGCAAGAGCGTGAATTGTTGAATCCAAGATTGCAAAAATCACTGGGACAAATAGCCAAACAAATGGAAGCACATGAATTATGAACCAAAGGCTGTGGAGTCCCCAGCTGGATCAGGCCCTCTGGATAAGTGAGACCATTGAATGGCTTGATCTGTTTGGGAGGCACCCAGACTGTGGGACCAGGATCTGTCCTTAGTGCATGAGCTGGCTGTTTGAAACCTTGGGCTTACACATGGACACTTTGCTCAGTCTGGAAGGAGGTGACAGGACCTGCCTGTACTGAATCTACCAGGTTTAAATGAATCCCCAGGGGTGCCTTGATCCTGGAGGACATTGGAATGGAGGGGAGGGGCTGGGGGAAGGTGGGGGGGGGGGCGGGAGGGGGAGGACAGGGGAACCCATGGCTGATGTATAAAATTTAAAACACATAATAAAAAAAAAGATAAGAAACAAAAAAACCCCACACAAATATAATTTTAAAAAAGGGAAAAAAGAGTTTAGGTTTGGAACAAATATATAGAAAATCCAAAGAATCCATAGAAATTAATTTCATGAGTCCCCAAACTTCTGGATACTCTGAGTCCTCTGATAACATTGTGTAGTGTTTGCATGGAGATAATTGTATCCTCTAATATACTCAAATACATTCCACGCATAACTGATTTATATAGCACCAGTGCTGCCTAGACATAATCATTTATGTGGAGTAAGGAAGAGTGACAGGAGAAGGGATTGCCCTATTTCTTTGTGGATATAACTGATTCCTAAATAGTTTTGATCCACAGTTTGTTTGATGCACAGATTTGAAAAATCATAGCAAAAGGCTGTCCTGGACTGTTTCTATCTTGAGAGTGGCATTCACAGGGTGACATCACACAAGATTCCTTTTTCTAGTTATCTTTTTGTGACACATATGGGACTTCCCACTTTGGTCATGTTGAAGGTAAATAGGTGGCATGAACACATCTATATAGTCATGTGGCCATCACCATTGTCCATTCCTAAAGCATTTTCAAACCTATCCCAGTCCCTCCAGCCCTGGGCAATCCCACTATTTCTTTCTCTATGCATGCGACAAAATGGGGCATCTAATTGTGGTCAATATTAATTTCCAGAAGTATAGCTCAGGTGGATGTGCTTCCTCCCCAGTTCCAGAAAGTTCTGTAGAATTTTTAGGATTTTCTCCAAATAAGTTCATGCCATATGTAGACATATTTTACAGCCAATTGACTGGCCACCTACAATTCTTTATCTTGCCTAATTGTTCTGTCTAGGACTCCTAAGGGAATACTGAACAGAAGAGATCATAGTAATATCCTTGTGTTGATCCAGGTCTTAGAGGGAATGCTGTCAGTGTCCCCACTGAGTACAGAGTTGGCTCTGTGTTTTCATGTGTGCCCCTAGTTCACTGGCATTGTATTTTATTTCTAGTTTTCCTGCTTTATCCTTAAAAACTAACCTCTTTAACTGGTAAGTGGTAATGTTCACCTTTATTCTTAGCCAGTCTGGTCTACAGAACAAGTTCCAGGACATCCAGGCTTATACATTGAAACCCTGTCTTGAAAAACAAACAAACAAAAAAGGAAAGAAAAGACAAGGACTGTTAATTTCTCTCAAATAACTTCATTGATTTATTCAGTCATTTTAGGTATTCATAGCATTGGGTTTGTGTATCTTAATGCTTCTGTCTCTGTAGGTTTTATGCTTCTTGGAATGTGTCTGTTTCATCTGGGTCACTCAGCAGCTAGTAAATAACCATTTAGTACTCAAGACATTCTTAGAATTATAAAGAATGGACTGTAAGGTGTCATATTTCTCTTCTAGTACTAATTATATTATCCCTTTAAAAACAAAGTCATTCTAATTATAATTTGTCAATATTGTTATTCATTTCAAACAACAAACTTTTGATCCATTGATTTTGTAAACTATTATTACTTATTTTTTTCATTATTTTATCAAACAGGAAGTCAAGTAAAGACCATGGAGGAATGATGTTTCCTGGCATACTCTCCTTGGTTTGCTTAGTTACCTTCTCCTTGTATAGCCTAGGACCACCTGCCTAGAAATGGAAATATCCACAGTGTACTGGGCCCTTACACATCAATCTATAGCAAGTAAATAGTTCCCATACATATCCACAAACCAAGCTTGTGGAGGCAATTACTTGAGGAAACCAGGTGTCTTCACCTTATATTAAGATACACAAAAAAAATCAACACACCTGTCAAACACATCTGGCCCATCAATCTAGTTTCAACAAGTTATTGCCCCTAGTTTTACATTCAAATAGTCAGTATCTGTTTGAATGTCAAAATAATCTCTCTACATGGTCCACGTGTATGTAAGAAGAGACAATAAAACCCATGAGTAAAAAGTTGGTTTTGTTGAAAGCCTTCCTGGATTCTTCACATTCCTAGATAATTATTGATTCATGTTCAATCCTTAGGTAAGCAGTGGCTCATGTCAGTCACCATGTACTACCTAAGCAGAATGTCTCATGTTATGGTCCAGCTGGAACACTGAGATGAAAGCAGGCCTACTCCTGATATCCTGGCTGAGGTTTCTATTCATACATCAAGTCCTGAAGACAGGTTGTGAGGCTTCCCAGGGAAGCAACATGGGAACTCTCATCACCATCTATAAGCAGGACAGGCTTCGACATTAAATTCTTGGTGGGCACTGACCCATGCTGAGCAGAGGTGGTCACTGCATCTTGTGAGACAAAGCACTTTGGGCTGTATGGCCATCTGAGGTCTGTCTGCTAACAAGCTCTGTAGCTTAGTTCACATGTAACATAACCTGTGCTTTTTCCATAAAGCATAGGAGGTCCCACCATCTCTGATCACTCACATCCTCCTGCATATGCTAGGGATTCATCTTCACATTTATTTCCTTCAGACTGTGGTTGGCGGGGAGGTAAGAGGCCAACACTAGTGGCATCAGGCCCTTGTAAGTGTCAGAGGTCCCACATAGAGTAATATTCCCCCCAGTTGTCTGCACAGCACTGATACACACAACCACAAGCAACAACTATAGCCCAGTGAAAGTTGAGGACTCAGTAGCATTAACATGTGAGCCTGAGTCTCAGTGTATAACCCACCTTGTGGTGGATAAGTGGTCAGAGCCTCTCAGAAGGTGTCAGCGGAGGCTTTCTGAGATAAAAAGAACTCTCACTTTTCTCAGTGTCATTGGGACTGATTCCGAATGTTATGGGCGTGTAACCTGGGAACCACTGAGTACAACGTAATGTGACCCAGTCAACACAAATGTTACATGTGACTAACTTTTACTCCATCATAGCTACAAGTGTGTAATTACACAGGGCCAGAGATAGACTCCTCAGTTCCCTTTGTTTTCATGATATTAAAAACCACAAATATCAACAACTAGGTTTGCCAAATCATCCTGTGCTTTCTCTTGCACATTCGTCCAGGTTCATCAAGGAGCCAAGTATGACATGAGGTGGGGGAACTTCTCCTGCTTGGCAAAGTTCAGGGTTACCACCTGTGATGGAGAAATGTGACATCCTCAACTCAGGATCTTTTAACACACGTGAGTGTAGTTGAGTATTTTCAGTATGTGTGATGTGCTGGTGTTGGAATCCAGGCTGTTGTGCTTGACACAGAAGCATCTGCCTTCTTCCAGTATGCTCTTAGCCTTGATATGGGCAGTGTTTTTGGAGGTTGCCATGTTGCATAGCTACTGTAGCCTTCTAAAGACATAATTCTGTTAGTGATTCCACATTTGGATTCATTCTGTTTATTCCATAAACCTACCTTTCTTGTCCTAATTTGAATTAAGTGTCAAACTGACACAGCATAAAGTGACCATTGTGGAGCCCATGTCTCAACTAAGTCTCTATTTTAATCATGCCAGTCTGGAGAATTGTTTGTGGGGGATGGTCTTGATTGTCCTGATGGAGGTAGATTGTCCAAGGTTACTGTGGGCAGTGCCATTCCTATGCAGGAGGCCCAGGGTCTTCTCAGTAAGCAAGCTAAGCTTGAGCAAAGTGGGGGAGAAGAGAGACAGAAAAAGACAGAAAGAGAGGAAGAGACAGAGATAGTGACACACATAGAAATAGTATGCAACTTTCTTCCTGAAGTCCTTCCATCAGGTGACTGCCTTGAATTTATACCCTGTCTTATTCAGTGATAGATTTGACCTCAATGTGTCAGGCAAGTAAATTCCCTAATGTTGCTGATTTCATAGTATTTAAACAACAGAAGAATCAAAATTCTGTTACACAGAGACTTTAGTTGAGAGCAAAAAAATGCATCACATCAATTTGGATCATAAATAATATTCTTCTTACTCATTTGTAAAGCAATCCTTAGACCAAGAGACAGACCAGTCAAGTGTATGTATCTGCTGTTCTGATGTCCTCTTCCTTGACCTCAAGAGAAAAATGACAGGACTTTCCTAGACATTTTGGCAGCACTGAGTCTGCCCATCTTCTATAGTCATAATATATCTGTCTCTGGACCAAGAATTACCAGGAAATACCACAAACTCTCCCTAGATTCACTATTCATTTCCTGGAGTCACAATTAACATGATGATTAGCCATGCAATTCACTTGTGCTCAAGTATTTGGCCATTTCTCATGATATTTGAGCCTGGTGGATGTTCTTCCTTGTAGCCACAGACACAAACTGTAGGTCTCCTATTTTTCTATAGTGGGTAACAGTAAGGGCACAGAATCCACACTCAGAATATTATTTTATTGTATACACACACATATATACATATATGTGTATATATGTATATATATATATATCACATTTTTGTATCCTATTCATTGGTTGAAGGACATTTAAGCAGTTTCTATTTTCTAGCTATTGTGAATAGAGTGGCAATAAACATGGCTGAGCATGCATCTCTAGAATATAATGTCAAATCCTTTGGTCAAATGCCAGAAATAGTGTAGTTGGGTCATGTGTAGATTTGTTTTTAGTTTTTGGGAGAGTTCTCCATACTGATTTCTTTTTTTTCCCTGTTAAATGCAGGAGCTTTATTAGGGTTAGTTTGAGAAATAGGGGGAAGTAGTTGCTTACTGGAGCAGGGGGGACTCAGACAGTTTTTATCATGAGGCTCCAAACCAGCACGGGATACAACATATACATACATAACAATGGGAGCACACTGCACACCTGTAGGCATATCAACTAGATAAAGAGCATCCTATCTTGGTGGATCATTTTGTCAAAACCTTTTCAAGGACTAGAATCCGAATTTCTTCATTTGATTTAAGCATACTGAAATCTGTGAGTTTCAGGGATTGCTTGAATACTTTTTGAGGTTTTCTGACTCAGTTCTTGTACAACACACATGCCTGCAGGAACCAGGAAACTGCTACTTAACAGCACATTCTCCAGGTTTCTGTGTTGTATCTTCATTATGAAGCATTTAAGGTTGCATAAGTATAAAAAGTTCTAATGAAAATTTCCTACATTTCAAGATCTTTAGAATTTCCCTCAGTATAAATTCTGGATATTTTCTAAGATTTGAATGTTACTGAAAAGCTTTCATATATTTATGTTGACAGACTTGAGAGACAGTAAAGACTTTCCCTCGTATAGTCATGGTAAACTTTCTCACCTGCATAAACACTTTGGTGTGTTCTCAGGATAATTTTGGGGCAGATTTCTTGCATTTAATGCATTGGTAAGGTTTCTCTTGTGTATGAACATTCTAATTTATTCTAAGAGATGGGGGCACATGTAAATGATTTTTCACATCCAGTTCATATGTAGGGTTTCTCTCCTGTATGAATTTGCTGTTTTCTATGGTCTGAGCAACTGATGAAGGCTCAGTCACATTCATGACATTGGTAAGTTTTCTCTCTTGTATAGATTATCTACTGAGGTCTCAAATGGCCTTTCTTGCTAAAGGATTTGTTACATTCACTAGATTTCTAAGGGTTCTTTGCTGTATGAATTCTCTGATAAATTCTAAGATTGCCCTTTTGGAATAAGGATTTCATGAGAGAATTCATATGGGACAAAAACCTTACAAATGCAGTGAATGTGATAAATCCTTTACGCATAGAAGCAATCTTAGTATAAATAAGAGAATGCATACAGGAGAGAAACCTTACAAATGCAATGAATCTGACAAAACCTTTCTTGAGAAAGACCATCTTAAAACCTCCATACTGATTTCTAAACATTCCCATCAGCATTTGCTGTTAGCCATTCTTATGGGGGTAGTGTGAAACAGTTCTTAGTCATTTTTTATTTTTTCTTCTGAGAACTCTCTGTTTAGATCCATAGCCAATATTAAAGCTCAGTGCTGTGAAATAATGCTTTTGTACACTGGTTTAATAAAATGCTGATTGTCCAGTAGCCAGGCAGGAAGTATAGGTGGAATAAGCAGACAAGGAAAATTCTGGGAATAGGAAGACTGAGTCAGAAGATGCCAGCCCACCGTTCAGGGAGCAGCATGTAATGGCACACAGGTAAAGCCATGGAAAACATGGCAACATATAGATGAACAGAAATAGGCTGAGTTTAAGTGTAAAAGCTAGTCTGTAGTAAGCTTGAGCTAATGGCCAAGCCATTTTAATTAATATAAGCCTCTGTGTGTTTAGTTGGGTTTGAGTGGCTGTGGTACCATGGGGCCACAGGAGCCAGGCAGACAGAAAAACTTCAGCTACAGCTCAGTTGTTTCTTTCCTTTTCTTTTTTTTCTCTCTCTCTTTCTCCCTTACCATTTTTCTCTCTCTGGTTTTGGTGATAATATGTCTCTCTATATGGCTCCACCTGTCCTGGAAATCACTATTTAGACCAAACTGGACTCAAAGTCAGAGACCTTCCTATCTCTGCCTCCTGAATACTGAGATTAAAGGAGAGTGGTACCATACCATGCTGCTTGTTTTCTTGTATCTTTTTTTGAGATATTTAAAAATATTCTGTATATTGATCCTCTGTCAGATATATAACTTGAAACCATTTTCTCCCACTCGATGAGCACTCCTTTAAGCTGCTTGATTTTTCTTTAATGTAAAGAAACCTTTTATTTCTCTGAAGTGCCATTTGTCAATTGTTTTCATAATTCCTGGGTAAATAGAGTCCTGTTCGGATAGGCCTTTCATAACCTTGATTTTTTTCTCCTAGCACTCTTTTTTTTTTTTTTTTTTGAGACAGGGTTTCTCTGTGTAGCTTTGTGCCTTTCCTGGAACTCACTCTATAGCCCCAGGCTGGCCTTGAATTCACAGAGATCCAGCTGCTGTTGCCTTCCAAGTGCTAGGATTAAAGATGTGTACCACCACCATCTGGCCTCTTCTAGCACTTTCAGCATTTCATATTTCACATTGAGTTCCATGAACCATTTGGAGTCAACTTATGTGCAGAGTGACAAATATTGGTCAAATTACATTCTTCTACAAGTGGACATTCCCTGTTCTCATCAGCACTTGTTGAAGATGCTGTCTCTTCTCTAGTATATATTTGGCTTCTTTGTCAAATAACAGATGGATGTAATTATGTGCACTCATGCTGTGGGATGTCTTTCAGTATGCTGTGAATATGTGTTGCTCTGATTGTTTGACAAATAAAGCTGCATTGGCCTATGGAAATGCAGCTTAGAGGCAGGTAGGAAATCCAAGTAGATACGCAGAGAGAAGAAAGGAGAGAAGGGAGAGAAGCCAGCCTGCTGCCTAAGGAGCAACATGCCAGCAGACTGGTAATGCCACAGCCATGTGGCAAAACATAAATTAATAGGAATGTTTAATTTAAGATACTAAAGCTAGCTAGCAAAAAGCTGAAAACACAGGGCATACATTTTGTAAATAATATTAAGCTCCTGAGTAATTATTTTATAAGTGGTTATGGGACCACAGGGCTGAGTGGGACTTGAGAAACATGGACTTTGGTGCTGGGTGGGACTGGAGAAAACTTACAACTACATTTGGCATCCACAAGAGGCCAGGCATGACCTGAGAAAATTTACAGGTACATTTTGGCACCCAATGTGGGACATTGATTCACATAGACCTAAAAAAGCTTAAAGATTCTGAACACACAGAAACAGAGCCACACTGGGCTTCCTAATTTCAGTCTCATGCTGGCAGCAGCAGAAACTCATCTCCCAACAGCTGCCTGTGAGATGGAGCTGGCTGACAGCTGCTATAGGATAAGAATCATGGCAGATCCCCGCCAAGGTACACAGTGGCATCTCTAAGCCACACAGCATGCTATGTGGTGGATTTAGCTGTTGCTAGTACAGACAAAAAAGGAGGTTTTGGGCTACATGCTGCTTGATGGAGACATAGACCCACTGCTTCCCAGAGTTGGGCAGTGAGCATGACTTCCCCAAAGCTGGTAATAAAAGTATCTCTGCCTTGTTGGGAAGCTGAGGGGGATGGGGTCAGCAGCCATGGCAGCAGCTTTCATCCTAGCCACACAATTGAACAGTTTAAAATCTCTCCTGGAGAGAAAAGGATTATAGATTCACAATAAAGCAGATTCAGATAGAGTAAAACTCTAAATGGTTTACATTGTTTATAAAAATGTACATAGGCCTGAAAGAGAGAGGAAAAGGAATATAGATAGTTCTATAAAGACATAAATAGTTTGAAAAATAAAGTCTTTAAAGAGACATAAATAGAAATAATATGGAAGTTAAGTAACATAAAGATGGAAAATTCACAAAGAAACCTGGATACTACATATTATTATATTGTTTTTGGGATTTTTAACTGCAGAGAGACATTTGATTGTAAAGGCCCCTCAGTTAAATCAAGGTATATATATTTTTCTTTATTAAAAATTTTTCTACTCACTCCTCATACCACCCACAGATCACATCTCCTCCCTTCTCCCACCCCCAGTTCTCCCTCGCAAGCCACCTCACATGCCCATATTCCCATAATCGAGGTCTCCTATAGGGAGTCAGTAGAGCCCTGCACGCTGAGCCTAGGCAGGTCCAAGCCCCTCCCCACTGCACCAAGGCTGTGCAAGATGTCACACCATGGGCACCAGGCTCCCAAAAGCCTGCCCATGCACCAGGGATGGATCCTGATTGCCCTGCATGGGTACCCCCCAAACAGTTTGAGCCAAACAACCATCTTCCATCTCCAGATGGCCTAGCTAGAGCAATAAGATAACAAAAGGAGATCAAGGGGATACAAATTGGAAAATAAGAAGTCAAACTTTCACTATTTGCAGATAATACAATACATAAGTGACCCCAAATATTCTACCAGGGAACTCCTACAGCTGATAAAATTCTTCAGTAAGGTGGCAGGATACAAGATTAACTCAAAAAAATCAGTAGCCCTCCTATATAAAAACGAAAAAGGGGCTGAGAAAGAAAGCAGAGAAACATCACCCTATACAATAGCCACAAATAATATAAAATACCTAGTGGGTAACTCTAACTAAGCAAGTGAAAGATCTATATGATAAGAACTTTAAGTCTCTGAAGAAGGAAATCAAATAAGATATCAGAAAATGGAAAGATCTTCCTTGCCCATAGATAGGTAGAATTAACATAGTAAAAATGACAATCTTACCAAAAGCAATCTACATATTCAATGCAATCCCCATCAAAATCCCAATACAATTCTTCACAGACCTGAAAACAACAATACTTAACTTTATATGGAAAAACAAAAAACCTAGGATAGCTAAAAGAATCCTGTACAGCTGGGCAGTGGTGGCACACAACTTTAATCCCAGCACTTGGGAGGCAGAGGCAGGCAGATCTTCTTTGAGGCCAGCTTGAGCTACAGAGTGAGTTCCAGAAAAAACACCAAAGCTACACAGATAAACCCTGTCTCGAAAAAACAAGCAAACAAACAAACAAAAAGAAAAGAATCCTGTAAAATATGTATGTTTTAAAGGTATCTTGACTTCAAAATGTATGTCTTAGGAGAAGTTGCTTTGGAAAAGAGATTCTGCTTTTGTTTTCACAGAAGATGAGAACCTGTGGATTGATTCCAGGTTAATATGTTTTGATCATCAAGACCCCCTGAAAGGTTGATACAGTCTCACAGACTACTACAACAAGGAAACTCCATATGGAGTTTACTTTGTTTATGGCAAATGTTAGCCATTTGGGCCAGAAACTGTTCTTGTCTGGACTGCGTGACAAAATGTTGTAACAACTGGACATGCAGGACCCATGGAAAACTGACCAATAAATTTTGCCAAAACAAGGTGAGATGGTCCTTCAGGTTCCAGTTTTGCAGAGGAGATAGCCAAACATTCTGCAGGACACAGGGAAAAGCAACTGAGAAACTCTAGGCCTGTAAGCTGAAGATGGATGCCCCAATGTTGCAGAGAAACTTTTGGTGACTGTCCAGGCAGCCAGTTGTCTCTGTCATTCTAGATTTATGGAAGTTGCTTACAATGTTCTTTCTGTTTACTTAGGTAGTATTATTTTCATCTTGGGTCTCTGAGAGAGTTGAAGATTAGATAGTTACAGTTTTTCTTGTTAAGAAATTCAGAAAAGAAACTCACTAAAGAGGTGTAAAGTGTATGTTTGAAAGACATCCAAAGACAGTTTTCAGTTGGTAATGCAAATTAGGATGAAAGGTGAATTAGATACAATCCTTTGGATTCACAAAGATAGGATAGATAATGGAGTATTTTTTTTTAATTTGCCAAATACAAATGGACTAGACATTGTTGATATATTTTTTGTCTGTATATATTGTATATAGTTATTGTACTTATGTGTACATAGTTTTTCTTATATTAGCTATAAACATTTTTTAATTTTAGACAAAAACGTGGAAATGTGGTGGTATATTTTTTGTGCTCTAACAAATACAGCTTGCTTGAAAATCAGAAGGAGGAATGAGGAGCTAGCCACTAGTTAAGTATAGAGGTATGGAGGCCTGTACAGACAGACAGGAAATGATAGAGCTGGGCAGAGAGAGGAAGTGATGAGGTGGGTTGGAGACAGGAGCTTGCTCTCTTTTGGTGGAGGATCTCATAGGGGTAAGAACTAGTGCCTTGCTCTGCTTGTCTGATCTTTCAGCTTTTACTCCAATATCTGGCTCTGGGTTTTTTTTTATTAATAAGATTGTTTAGCAATTTGTGTTGAACACTTTGGTGTCTTCCATTTTGTTCCCTTAGTCTATATGTATGTTTTTGTGCCAGTGCCATACCGCTTTTATTACTATAGCTATATAATATTTTGAAACCTGTAATTGTAATTTCTCCAGAATTGTTCTTTTTTGCTCAGGGTAGTTCTGACTACCTGGAACCTTTTGCAGTTCCACATGAATTTTAGGAATTTTTCTATTATTATAAAAAAGAAAATGGGGGTTTTGTTTGGGATTACATTGAGTCTGCAAACTGTCTGGTTAGAATATTCATTTTCACAATATTAATTACACCAATCCATTAGCATGGGTTGTTTTCCAGACTTCCTCAACCTTTTTCTTCAGTGATTTAAAGTTTTCATGGTTGAGCTCTTACACTTCCTTGGTTGTATTTATTCTTAGTCTTTCTGAGACCAATGTGAATGGGAGTTTGGCGACAATACTTTCTCCAGTGTGCTATGTGTTGGTAGAAACAGAAACCACTCATGTTTGTGGGTTGGTTTTGTATCCTGGCACTTTGCTGAAACTGTTGATTGCTCCTGGAAGTTTTCTTGTGGAATTCTGTGGTCTTTTATGAATAATATAATATCATTTGCAAATAGGGATAGTTGAACTTCTTGTTTTCCCTATTTATATGCCTTTCATTCCCTTCTCTTCTCTTATTTTCCGTTCATTGCTTCCAGCACAATATTGCAAAGGAGTGCAGATAGTGGACAGCCCTGTCCTGTTCCTGGTTTTAATGAGATTATATCAAGATTTTTCTCTTTTTGGAAGATGTTGACTGTGGCTTTATCATATGTAGCCTGTATTATATTGATGTATTCTCCTCCCATCTCACCAGGACGTTTTCCATGAAGGCATGTTAGATATTGTCAAAGTCTTTTTCTATATCTTTTGTGATGATTATGTAGTTTACATCTAAATGTGGTGCATATAACCAGTGAAATTATTCAGTTGCAAGAAAAGAGAAGGCATAAATTTTGCAGGTAAATGAGTAGAACTAGAAAATATGACTGAGGAAACTGAGACAAAGAAAGACAGCCATATATCCTTTCACATTTGTAATTCGCATAACCAAGAAAGCAGGAAAGTTAACAGAGGCAATGGAGGTAGGAGGAGAATTGTGCAGATGCTATAAATAAGGAATTGATAAAAAGGGGGGTTTCTTAACTAGTGAAGGTGAATGAGTGCCATATAGAGGAAGAAGGATAGAAGAAGAATAAATAACATTAAGGATGTTTGAAAAGTTATGGGGACTCATATCATATTATTATATTATGTTTACCTAAAATTACACCATATGTATTTAAATGAAGTTGTACTACTTGGGATGAAAATGCTCCCCATCAAGAGCCATCAACAAATAGAAACCTAGAACCAAGGATGAAAAACCTCCTTTCAAATTTTGGGTCAGGTTAGCCCAAGACAGTCTAAAAATAATATAGGCTATTGCTATATTGATCTGGGTTGCCTCCTAGAAACTGAAGATAGTTCCTTCTTATGGAAGACATGCTGCACTAATAGGACACAAGGCTTTGAGGATTCTATCTGGATCTGACACATCTTTCTTCTCCCTGAAAAATAGATCTTATAGTAATTGAGATTTCTATGAAATCTGGAAACAGAGGAACACAATCAATATTCCTAATCAGCTGTGATGTCTACAAACCTCAACAATAAACAGCATATAAAGATATCCCTAAAGTTGTAATTAGATGTAAGATCCACTTAACAGGAGAAAAATCATTTCTGGTATTGGAATCATAGAAAATTTCAATTGGCTAGTAAAGTCATAGATCCTAGAGGAGGATACACTATGGCCACTTCCTTGAACTAGTATAATTTCTAGGTAAATTGAAGTACACATCCTTATACCTACAGCTAAGTGTAGTTCCCATAGTCATCAAAGAACCTCTATTTGCCTAGATGGAAGCCAGGAAAAAAAAATTCCAAAACTTGTTCAAATTTGCAGAACAACAGACATCACAGGATATCTGGCCCCAGTGATTTATCTGTATCACAATTCTCTTGTTTGGAGCTTTGGAGTCATCTCAAATGTTGAGGTAGAAAGATTGTAAGAGTTAAAGGACCAAGATGTCTGCTGTGATATTTTGTCTTCTCTATATAACAAAGAAGCTAGAACCAAGAATTGTCAACAATATGCTTTCCTAAGCAAGACCAAAACCATGACATCACCAACTTACATGCTGTTGTGAATGAGGAAATCTCTCAAGGCTGCCCCCATATAAAAGAGTGACAGTAATTAATGAATGTGAGAGAGGGAAAATCAGTGTTCTCTCTGATAGGTTATCCTGTCCCAAATGATCAGCCATACACACATACACACATCAGCAACACTAAATGAGCCCAGTAGTTTGTATTCATATATTAAAATTTTTTATAGAAATATATGTATAGTAATAATAACAATTACAGAAAAGGCTTAGAGAGAGAGAGAGAGAGTGGAAGGCATAGAACGAGGTAGAGGGTGGGACTGTGGAATGAAAATGGTGCAAATACAATAAGCATGTATGAAATTCTAAAAAACACTTGTAAAGGTTTAAAAATCAGTGAAAACAAGAGAAAGCTAGCAAGAATGTGAGAACAAGAAGTAACTGCCATGAGGCTGATCATGGGGAGATTCTAAAGAGCCTCTTTGTTGAGCACTCTCCACTTCTGAGCAGTATCATCGAGCAGTCTTCTCGCAATCCCCAGCACATCAGAAAGGGGTGATCTATAACTTTATAGGAACCGGGTTTCCCTCTAGATGAAAATAAGAGCAGGGAGGGCCACCAAAATGGCTAATGGGTAAAGACACTTGCTTCCAAGCCTGTCATGCTGAGTTCAATTCCCAGATTCAACTTGGTGGAATGGGAGAACCAATTCTCTCATGTCCTTTATTCTTCTTATATATACAGTAGCATTCTCTTACCCATACATTGATGTGTAAATGAGGAAACACACATATTCTCTCTCTCTCTCTCTCTCTCTCTCTCTCTCTCTCTCTCTCTCTCTCTCTTCTTGTCTTTCTCTCTCTCTCATATACATACTTAAACTACAAAAGTAACTGTAAACTAAAAGTCGAGCTGTGGTATTATCTGATTTTGTTATCTACCAACATGAGATACCTTCAAGTATCAGTGCCCTTGTATAATCAATCAATCATTCATTCATTTATCCACAGATGTCTCAGCTTTTCCTAGGCACTGGAACATCCCAAAACAGCAAGGATGTTGTTTCCTATCAAAGCCCTAGTTGAAGTGGATTGGCAGGCAGAGAGGCATTTAGAAGGTGAATTTAGGGGTTGACTAGATTCATAAAGGGAACAAGGAAGAGAATGAGAAAGGGGGCTTGGGAGATGACCCAGTGTTTAATAGCACTTGTTGATATTCCAGAGGAGGAATTCAGTACAGTTCCCAGCACCTATGTGAAGAGGAGTCACAACCTCACCTAACTCCAACTCCAGGGGATTCCATACAATCACTGGGCACCCAGTTCTCAAGTAGGCATCTCCGTCTGAGTTTCAGCATAAAAACTCAAGCTGCACTATTGCCCAGACCATTAGTCAGTGGTTCTTGTGGGCTTATGAGACTTCACAAGACAGTCAGGGTCTCCAAGGGGAAGGACATGGGTTCTCCTGATGACTGTATATGTTTAGGAATTGCTCTCCTGCAGGCAAGTCATAACAGATGGTACTGATCCATACAGCTGTCCTGTCCCAGTGTCAGATTCTTCTTCATACTGAGGCTACCTTATTTCCATGGCAACATTTATTCACCATGGGTGCTATCATTGGAAAACTGAAACACAAAAACAGAAGTGTGTAGATCTGCCTCATTGGTGACAGAGAAGAGCAGGCCATTGGTGACAGAGAAGCTCTCTGTGTACAACCATGTATATGTCATCACCCTGGAGATCTCAAGTTTCTGTGGAGGGAGAAGAAATGTTTTTTATCAGAGATGTTTATCTTGGTCATTGCCAACTCCAGGAGATGTCTGTTCTAGGAAGTGAAACCAAATGAACAGTTAGATTTGACTCTGGAACTAAACTATCCGCCTCAGGAGAGTTTATACAAAATTCCAGGACTGTGCAACCCAGCTGCTGGACAGGAAATCATGTGTTATCTGGAATTCTACTGCTACTACTACAGAAAGGCAAAGGACAAGGCTTTGCTTTCTTCCTTCCAATGGACCCTGCATCTAACTCAGGGCTCTTTCTGCCCAGGAAGTCACTATTTCAAACAATGTTAGCATCGGTTTCTCTTCATACCTCATTGTACTCCTCAGAGAAGTAATCCTTTCAGGGATTGGCCTTAGGTCTTGGTATGAGTAACAGTGGTCTCATAAGGAAAATATTGAAGTCCAAAATCCCTAACCTAGTTCTGCCAAACACACCTCTACCTTCTACAGCATTATTTGTCCCTGCAAATATCTACCTGGGAGTGCTGGAGAGATTGCTCAGTGGTTAAGAGCAACAGTTACTCTTATAGAGGACTGAGGTTCTGTTCCCAGGATGCCCATGGCAGTTCCTAAGCAATTTGTATCCCCATTTCCAGTGGATCCAATGGCCCCTATGGCTACTGTGAATACCAGGCATACCTGTGGTTCATAGATATACATGCAGTAAAAATGACCAGACACATGGAAACACAAACAGACATAATAAATAAATAAAATAAAGAAATAAAGAAAAAAAGGAAAAGAAAGAAAACAGCAACCTATATCAAGAAATATCTCCTTATGATCCTTACTTGTGAAAGACAGAGCATTACAGGCCAAGACAGTGGTTTTTCTTCAAGCTCACATGGACCCGTTATTTATCCATTTCCTAGATCATTCTAAGACATATTTGTCTTTTGGGGACCTGTGTCTCATCTCAATCACTATGAAACACCTGGTAAGATTGGCCCATGTTATGGTCCAGCCTGCTCATTTAGCTGAATGGCAGGCCCACTTCTGGTCTCATGTTTGAGATTTCTATACACACAAGTCCAGAGAACAGTCTGTGGGAACTTCTCAGGGAAGCTCAAAGGAGAGCCTTACTCTGTCCTACCTGTTGGATTTCCTTGAACATTGTTATTTTGGAGGGCACTGACCCAGGCTCAGCAGTGGACATCAGTACAGACAAAGGGACACGGCCCCCTTTGGTGCAAGGCAGGAATGGGTCAGTGAGGTCCACGAGAGACAGTGGACATCTGACTCCAAATCATACGTCTGTATCATCATGCTCTGCAGCTCAGCTCACACATGACAAAGACTGTTCTACACAGCAGAGGAGACCCACCATCTCTTAGCACTCAAGCATTCCTACACCTGGCTCAGATTCATCTTCTGCCTGGTTCTGTAAGAATAAGGACTGGGGATGGATGTTAGAAAGACCAACACTGTTTGAAAGAGGCCTTTCAAGGGTCAGAGGTCACATAGAGGGCCATCTCTCTGTTGTCTGCACAGCACTGCTACCAAAAGCCACTATCACAAGTGGCAATTCTAATCCAAATGCGGTTAAGGATTGTGGCCTTAAAGCATGTACATGAGAATCAAAATACAACCTACCTGTGAAGGAAAAAATATTCAAAGCCTCACAGAAGGTGAAAGGCTGAAGCTATCAGAAGGCAACTGGACTCTCACTTTAATGAATGCCACACTGACAGAGGACTCTATGAGTGTAAAACTGGGAACTTAATGAGTGCCACCCAAAAGGCACATTCAACATGAACATTGCCTGTGAGTAATTTCTGTTTCATCATGGCTACAACTGCCTAAATGCAGATGTCTAGAGCCAGGACACTTGGTCCTTCATAGGTTTGTGACACAGACCCACCACACAGATACCTAGGCTGACCTATGAATTCTTGCCTATCCCAAACACATGCAGCCATGCCCAGCATTACAATAGAATGGGCAAGAGGGACTTCTCTTGCCTAGAGATGCTCAGGATGATGGAGATTGGGGCATCTCAGACTTGGCTCAGGGCACACATGTACACTGTATAGTGTATAGTGGTTTCTTTTTGTGTGTTGTGCTGGAGATGGATCAGGGATCCTACATGATACTTGGGTACTCTTGTACTAATCTGCACCCAGTTATGGGTGGGACCTGCTCAACTAAGGTTATATCAGAGATAGGATCATTTTCTATAGACTAGGATTTCCCCTTTCCTCTGCTGACATCACATGCTTATTCTGTTTGCTTTAGATTGTTCAGATGACCTGATCATATCCCTCACATGTATTCATTTGTATCCAGGATCAAACTCTAACTTCTTCTGCCCTGTTGTCTTTTACCCACCTGCACAGTACTCTAGTCTTCTCAGTGGGGAGCCCCAGATATCCTGCCAAGAGCACCTTATTCCCAACATCACTACTAATAATTGAAGATATCTCCCTATCCAGAACTCAGCCATTGGCATCAATAACAGCAGAATGAAGAAAATTACAGGTTTTGGGAAATAGATCCATGAAGTGACATCGTTGAAGTTTGGGGCAAAGCCTTGGTTTTATGGATAGATAATGAAATTAATTCCCAGGTTGTGTCACAGGCACACAAAAATCCCAATCCTCTCATGAGATTCCTGCTATGATTCTTCCTCCTCTCCTTGTATCTCTTATTTCTCTTGGTGATCTTGGACTGGTGTTGAAATGTATAGTGTGTGTTCCTCCCAAGAGAGAAGAACTTACCAGGTAAATATGTTTTACTAAGGTCAATCAGATTTTTCCTTCTGTCACTAACTCATTTTTTCATGTCCCCTTAATTTGCTTTCATGATCACTATGATCCAGAAGGATTACCAAAAGCTCTGAACCATGTACATGTCCTTTTCCTCCAAGTGCTCCCAGATCCTGTCTTGTCTCAGCTGGTGATTGACTTCAGCTCTGATTCCAGTGGAGCCACAAGAAGCAGGTGCTGACTGTGCCTGGGAGGCCTGTCCCGAGTCAGGATGAAACTTACATTTGGATGGTGCTGTTTCATTAACTCTTTCATCACAATGTCTGTGGTGGACATCACAGTGTCCCTGGGCTCAGAATTTTGGGAGTGGGAAAAGTGATACCCTGGGAAGATGTTCTTGAGCTGTACCCTGGTGCTGAGTGGACATCAACAATTGTGATGACTGTGGCAAATAGAGACACACACTCACTTGGAGATTAGGGAACTTCCAATGGATTCTTTCTATGAAGGAGAAGGAATTAACAGTTTGAAGCAGTGTCATAGTTATCCTTAACTGTCGCCACAGCCTGAAGTCACCTACCTGCACAGAAAACAGAATCTTGAAGCACAGGCCACACACTCAGAATAAGTAAGTGACATGCTTGCCAGCTGAACTGCCCCACTCCCTAGATTCTGTTCCCAAAGATCTGTTGCACAGCCCAAGATTTCCCTGCGCAACTGTCATGCTCTTGGTGCCTGTCCCCAAATCAGGCTGAAGTCAGAAGAACACAGACCTTCTGCTGCACCAAACACCAAGCTAACCACCAGAAAGCCATCTCCCAACTTGGACAGAGGCTCTGGACTCGATCAGAGGTAATGCCAGTGACTAGAAAACCACACCAAAAGAGTGGAAGACCAAAGAGCAAAGAGAAACAAAGGAACAAAACACAAAACCTTCAAAGAGAAACTCAGAAATCAGGTCCTAGACCTAATCATCTCTAACCCAGAAGCCTAAACACTAGGGTAAGAATACAATCAACAACAGATAGGGCGATATGGCACTAAGAGAGCCCAGCTAAATATGACTGCAATACTGGAATATTCCAATGAATTGTATCAAATTTGATGTCTTTGCTAAGTTTTGCCATTCCCATTCATGACTCCCATGACCATTTACCTGCTAGGTACTGATTTTCCATTTTGATGAAAATATAGCTATATCATTGCACACACACCATGAATTACAGAAGATAGAGATTCTTTTTGCTTTCTTAGTTTTTGTCTTAGAGCCAATAGTGCTGTGCTGATTTTGTGTTTTTCCCCTCACTAATGGACATTCCATCCCCAAGTTTATGGGCTACCACTTTCCATTAGCTTTGGTTCCACCAGTGGTTGCAGAACCATCAGTAAACCCTGCTTTAGCCAAATGTTATGACCATTACATTGATACCCACTGTTCAACAGATGCCTCTTTTTGCAGAGGGGTGAGAAGTTTAGGGATGGGGATTATGGGAAACTGAGATGTTTCCTCAGTACAGGAAAGCACAAAACCCTTTGATACTACCCTTTGGTCATGAAGGAATTCAGATTGGTACCAGTCCCACTATAATACCTCTCTTGCTACTACTAAGCCTGTGAAGGACTCTGCCTTCAAACAGATCCAATCAATCATTGTAATGTGCACCCTTATGACCATAGGGTGGTTGGCAATGACTGAGTATAAGATTCTTCATTTATTTTATGAAATGTCAAAATTTGTTTCTCAAAGAGGTAATATTTATTCTCTATATATGGGAAGTATTTGCAATAGAAGTCAAAAGGAAAATTTTGGTGATTCATGAAGAGTCCCCAGTCGTCAATTCACCAATAAATATGATATGCAAATTAGGGTATCATCTTGTTCAATATTGGTCAGGGTTGCTTGTACAGAGAAGAACTTACTGGCAGTCACAAAGTCTGTCTTTTGTTGTCTCCATTGAAAATTAACTGCCTTTCTACTAATCCTGTACAGAATTTTTATAATAATGTATAAATACATTATGTGATTTCTATAGCATGTCAACATACCAATTAGGAGCTGTACCTGAGTTTTGTTCCTGGGTGGTAGGATTAAAGGCATGAGGCACCACCACCACCACTTTGTTCACTATATCTCTAGAATTTAGACAACAACCAACTCATAAAGATCCACCTGTCTCTGCTGGGATTAAAGGCATGGGATACAACCACTCTGTTCAAATATAATATTTTATCTTCATTCCAAATCACCACAACTCTTAGGGATTTAGAAAACAAGTTTGAACTGCAGTAACTCTTTGAATTTACTTAAAGCATACTAATTCCCTTAACTGTGTTTTTAATGCCAAATAACATAAATATCCTCTCTATTTAAGAAGAAAACTCAAAAGATGATGTCCAAGATGGCTTGGGCCACAAGGCAATCTACATTCTAACATCCTAACATTTAATTAAGACATATGGTTTAAGAAAACCAATTTTTCATTTTATGCCAGTAAGGCAAGTTTGCCTTTGGTAGATTATCACTCAAAATACTATTATTTTCATTTTTACTTTTTCATGCCTGATCATAAAGGCATTTTTTATCTTTATAGTTTGATTTAGACTGGATGATCAAGCTGTCTTGCTTTTCCTTATTTAAGAAGCTTCCCAGGTTCAAATCTAATCTTTATCAATTTTCATGGTATCCACATATTTTTTTCTCCTGTGGAAACAAAAGCAAAACCTCTACCCAGTATAACACGTATCCCAGTTTTCAATCTGATGCCAACACATCTTTAAAATATACAGGCTGATTCAATTCAGCAAATTTTTCTACTATCCAATGTCTCTTCAGAGCTGTTCCTTTCTCATTATCACTTAAAATTTAAAGTTAATAAAGCACTATGTAATCTATCTCAGAGGGTCTTTTTTACACCTTTCTGTTTATTAAGCGTATATTTTAAGTTGTGATTATATATTTCTATAACTTATTGTCCTGTGGGATTGAGTGGCATACATGCTAATATGCTTTATGCTGTATTATGCAAAAAACTGTTTCATTTTACTAGACATATATGCTGGAGCATTTCAGCCTTAATATGTACAGGTTGGGGATGTATGGGAATCCATAATGGCCATGACTTCTAAAAAATGTGTAATCACAGAATCGACCTTTATAGAATATGTGTCTATAGAATGGTGCACATATTTTAATTTTCCAAACTCTGAAAAATGAAACATACCCATTTGCAAAATTTCATTTCTTTGAATACCATTTGAGTTACTTCCTATGGGTGATGGAGTTTGGTTATATAAAGAACAAGAAAGAGTTTTTTTTTTTTAATATTTTCCTTGGCTTGTTGCCAAGTGATAGAAAAATATTTTTCTAAACCATCAATGTTAATGTGGCATTTCTTACTAAATTCTGAGGCTTCTAGAACATTTCTTATTAATAGTTGAACAATTTCATCATTATCTAGTGCTAGAGGGCCTGGTAGAACCATATGCAATCTGATATGTGTTATATGTAATACATGATTTCTATTTCTGATTACTTGTTATAGATAAGTAAATAGTAAAGTTATTCTGAATCATCTAGAATCAGTTTAGCAGTTTCAATATGCAAAACAACTCTTTCTGCATATTGAGAGTCAGTAACTGTATTACGATACTTGGGAAAATCTAATAATACCATAAAATGGTATACAGCTCTGATTTTTTACTGAATCACAAGGGATTTGAGCCACTTTACTTAGTTTTCCTGACTTATATCCTGCCTTTCCTGATATATTTGCATCAGTACAGAATGTAGGGACTCCAGAAATTGGTATCCTTTTTACTATATGAGGCAGTATCTGATTAGTTCTTTATATAAATGGAATTCTCTTGCTTTGGGGGTATTAATTGTTAATCTCTTCCAATAATTACTGCAAGCTCTTTGGCAATGTTCATTTTCTCCCATAATGAGGGAATAATAGCCTTATTAAAGTGTACCATAATTTCTGCTGGATCTATTCCTGTTAATTGACAAAGTACCACTTCCTTTCAGAATCAATTCAGAAACCTTTTATTCATAGGACTTTAGTTTTATATTCTGCGTTTTTTGCTAAATATATCCATTCTAAGATATTATATTCTCTCTGAATGAGAATGAGTAGAATACAAAATAACTAAAATACAATCAAGCTTTGTATCCAAGTGATCAACATGTACATCCTGTAATTTCTTTTCTATCGGAGTCAATTTACTCTCAGACTCAGCTGATTTCAGTCTTTATCACCTTTTAAGGTTTGAAATAAATTATCTATCTCTTGAGTGGTTAAGCCAATTGTGGGCTGTAGCTAGCTGATTTTTCCCAGTGATTTTTGAAAATCATTAAGAATTTGTAATTGCTCTCTCCTGATTTGTACTTTCTGTGTTTGAATTTTCTGTAAACCTATATTATATCTTTGATAATTGATAGAATTTCCTCTTTGTATTTATTCAGAGAAATTTGTAATCTCCAGCAAGGCAACATTTTGTTTATTTCATCCATGTGATCAAGTTTAGATCAAGAAAACTGTTTATGAGTTATTTCTAATGGCTGTTCTGCAAAATATTGACACAAATTGGTGGCAGTTCTTGTGGAAGAACTTTCCACTGATACATTTTAACAGGTTGAGCATTACTGTAAGCAGGAACCTTGAAGGAAAAATTTTCTTTATCCTGTTTTTCTAAAGGTATATTTTAAAAAAGCAGTCACTTAAATAAATCACTATATTGGACCATCCATATATAAAGAAGGCAAGGGAATTCCAGGTTGTAAAGAGCCCATTGGCTGAATCACTGTATTTAAAACTCCTAAACCTATTAACATTCTTCATTTTCCAGATTTCTTTTTATGACAAATACAGAAGAATTCCAAGTACTGGTTGATTCTTCAATATGTTGAGTGTTTAGCTGTTTCTATACCACATGCCCTAGGGCCTGTAATTTTTCCTCTGTCAAAGGTCATTGTTCCACCCAGGCAGGTTTGTTAGCTAACCACTTTAAAGGTAGGGCAGTTGGTACCTTTGAAAGACCAACAGCTGTTGTGTGCTGCTTAATGAACAATCTGGACAGTTGTGACTGTTCTTGATAATACCTATTAATATTTTTCTCAGAAGCATTCTTTATTTTATAGTTTTTTTTCTGAGATTGATGGAATGTTAATCTGTGATTTAGTTTATGTTGTCTTTGGGATTTTTAATTACAGAAAAAGATTTGATTGTAAAACCTGTTGAGTTAAACAAATATGTAAATTTTAAAGGTACCTTGACTACAAAATTTGGATATAAGGATATTTTGCTTTGGAAAAGAATCTCTGCTTTTGTTTCCACAGAAAGCCAGAGGCTGTGGATTTGTTCCAGATTGAGGTTCATCCGGTTTGACCAGCCAAGACCCCCTGAAAGGACTCTGATGACACCATGGCCAGATGATCCAACATCCAAAGCAGTTTCAAGGCAACTGGCTCAAAAGATATACCCTCACAGACTACTCCATAATCCTAAAATTTTCTTTGTGTCCCCATAAGATACAGTGCCCCCCTCCAGCAGGAAGTAGAAAGAAAAACTGTGTCCAAATCTCCAAATATATCAAGCTGGATTTGGAGATGAAATTGTTTCACTCCTTCTCTAGGCATATTGTTTAAAAAAATGTTAAGAGATTCTTGTGTCCCAAATCAGAAGAGCCCTCTGGTGTGGGACAGAGAAAAACCAATATTTTTATTTAAATCCGGTTGATTATAAATGTGATCTCTTTCTAAAGAAGAAAAGGGGATATGATATAGATATAATAGTATGAAAGGATAGATTAATGAACTTACTTCTAAAGAGCAACAACTTGTTTAAAATATTTTACATTGGTATAGATTTTAATCTATTTATACAAACTTAATTTTCTTATACTGTGTGTATATTTCTACTCTTGTTTATGGTATTATATCTGTATAGCTCATTTAAAATGTAATGGATAATTAAAATAGATAAATAGTCATCTATGATAATCATACTCATAGCCATGTTAGTTAAGTCTTCTAGGTATACATAGAGATATTTCAGATAGATAAGTAATCTTCAAATACTTCAAAGACCTGCAGAATATGGCATTTAAAATATTTTAAAAATTAGGTTTTCTAGACAGTGAGACATGTCTGTTCCTGCAGCACTGACTTACTTCAGAGACGAGGATGGGCACTGAAGACAATCCATTATGGAGTTTATCTTCTTGACAAAAATAGCCATTTGAGCAAGAAACTGTTTTTTGCCTGGACTGCATGATCAACTGGACATGCAGGACCCATAGAAAGGTGACCACTGAACTTTGCTTCACAAAATGGTCCTTCAGGCTCCTGCTTCACAGAAGAAACTGCCAGACATTCTATAGGACACTGAAAAAAGTGACCAAGAGACTCTAGCCCTGAGGGCTAAAGACAAATACCCCAACTTTACAAAGATACATTAGGTGACTGTCCAGGCTGATAGCTATCTCTGTCTACCCTGCAAGACTCCTGAATGTTGCTTGCATCCTTCTTCCATTTCTCAGGTAATATTATATCCTTCTGAGGTTTTTGATGCAATTAAAATTAGATAGTTACAATCTTCCTTAGTTATTATAAAAGATAAGTTAGATATAAAAACCTTAGACTCACAAATATAAGATAGATAGGACATCTTCCTTAATATTGTAACTATAATTCTTGTTTAATAATTGTTTTGTTATATGTAATTTTACTATGTAAAAGTTAAAACCTTCCTTTAAAAACAAAAGAAAAGGGGAAGTGCTATGGATATTTCTCTATGTAAATAAAATGCTGATTGGTTAGTAGCCAGGCAGGAAGTATAGGCGGGACAAGCAGAGAACAGAATTTCTGGGAACAGGAAGGCTGAGGGGAGAGTCACTGCCAGCCACCGCCATGACAAGGAAGGTACCAGTAAGCCACGATTCACATGGCAAAGTATAGATTAATAGAAATTGGCTAAATATAAGAGTAAGAGCTAGACAACATTAGGCTTGAGCTAATGGCCAAGCAGTTTGAATAATATAAGCATCTGTGTGTTCATTTTATAAGTGGGCTACCAGACTGCTGGGGCTTAATGGGACCTAGAGAAAAGCTCTCCAGCTGCAATGTGGCCTAACTAAGGCTGTGGAAACCTGGGCTAAAGCTGCAAATCTGTGTTATAGCTCAAATTAGCAGAGACCATGCCTTGACAGTGGATGGGAAGTCAGATTACCACAGGAGTCTTCTATGATAGGTGCTTCTATGATAGGGACTAAGGGTTTGTTCTTGAGTCTGAAGGAAGAGGAAGGAGAGGGAGAGGGTCAACAGCAGGAAGTCCTTGGTGAGCAGGAAACAGTTAGGAGGGGAAAACACATTATTTCCACTCAATACTTAGTATCAAATGAATATCAGAGATGTGTTGGCCACCAAACTGGCTCACTCAGTGGGCAAAGGAACTTGCTGCTAAGGCTATCTATGGTGATATTTTATTTGTGCTGAAATGTGATTTTATTTGTATGTTAATAAATAAAAGTGCCTGAGAGTCAGAGCTAATAACAAGCCATAGCAGAAGTCTGGCAGTAGTAGCACATGCCCTTAATCCCCATCAGATGACAGGAAGATCTCTGTGTGTTCAAGGACACCACCAATATGGAGACACATGCCTTTCATCTCAATACCAACCATAGAAGACCTAGAGGTCTGTATAGACAGGCAGTGATGAGGAAAAGGGGAAGTGCTGTGGATATCGCTCTGTGTAAATAACCTTCTCATTGGCCAGTGGTCAGGCAGGAAGTATAGGCAGGACAAGAGAGAAGAGAATTCTGGGAGGTGGAAGGCTGGGTGGAGAGAGACGCTGCCAGCCACTGCCATGACAAGATGTAAGGTAATGGTAAGCCACGAGCCATGTGGCAAAGTATAGATTAATAAGAACTAGATAACAAAAAGCCTGCCATGGCCATAGAGTTTGTAAGCAATATAAGTTTCTGTGTGTTTACTTGGTTGGGTCTGAGCATCTGTGGGACTGGCAGGTGAGAGAGATTTGTCCTGACTGTGGGCCAGGCAGAAAAACGCTAACTACAAATGTCTGTTCTAGGAAGTGAAAACAAATGGACAGTTCCACTTGACGTTAGATCTGAGCTACCTGCCTCTGCAGAGTTCCTGCAAAATTTCAAGACAAGAATTCATTTGTTTTCTGGCATTCCATTGTTACTTCTACAGAAAGGCAAAGGATATAGCTTTGCTTTCACCCTTCTAGTAGATCCTGCATTGAACACAGGGCTCTCTCTCTCATCAGGAAGTCGCTGGTTTCAAACAACTTAACATCTGTCTGTCATCTTACCTCGTTGTGCTTTTTTCAGAAGTAACGCTTTCTGAGATTGGCCTTAGATCCTGGGTATTGGTAACAAGGGTCTCATATGAAGAAAGATAGACTCCTAAATTTCTAATCCCTATCTGCCAAACACACTTCTCCCATCTAGCCAGAGTTCTTGCTTATTACAACTACCAGTCAGATCTGCCTCTAAATCATTCACTATTTAGAAGTGATAGAGAGATGCCTCAGTGGTTAAGAACTCTGATTGCTCTTGTAGAAGACTCAAGTTCTGTTTTCAGCATACCCATGACATCTCATAACCAAACTGAAATTCCAATTCCAGGGTATCCAACTCCCTCTTCTTGCTTCTGTGGGCACTGGGCATAGTTGTGGTTCACAGATACAATTTCAGTAAAAATACCTATACACATGAAAAGAAAGAAAGAAGGAAAGAAAGAAAGAAAGAAATCAGCAGCCTGAATTTCAGGAGATGTATTACTTTGGCCCTTAACTGTGCAAGACAGAGCATCACAGGCCAAGAGAATGGTTCTATTTCAAGCTCACTTTTAACCCATTATCTTCCCACTCCTAGATCATTCTGTGACTGATTCTTTGATTTTAGGGATCCATGCCTCATCTCAGTCCAAATATGTACGAAGATAGGCTTATGTTTTAATTAAGTCTACTTCTACTCACTTAGCAGAATGACAGGCCCACTCCTGGTCTCACATGTGAGATTTCTGTACACATAAATCCTGAGGAATCTTTGTGGATGCTTCTCAGGTAAGCTAAACAGGAAGTCTTATTCTGTCCTATCTGTATGATTTCCTTAAACTTCATTGCCTAGGCTCAGTGGTGGACATCAGTATAGACAGAAGAACGTAGAATTCTTTGGTGCATGGCAGGCAGTGTGTCAGTGAGGTCCAGAAGAGACAATGGACATCTGACTCCTGATGCTAGACCTACATTATCAAGCTCTGCAGCTCAGCTCACACATGACAAAGACTGATTCTCTCACTCAGCACAGGAGACCCACCATCTCTGAGTACTCAAATCTTCCTGTAATTTGCTTTTGATTAATATTCGGCCTGGTTCTGTAAGAACAAGAATTAGGGGTGGATGTTAGAAAGACCAACCCTGGTTGAAAGAGGCCTTTGCAAGGGTCAGAAGTCCCATAGCATGTTACCTTCTGTCTGTTGTCTGTACAGTGCTGCTACCCAAGGCCACAGTCAGAAGTGAGAATTCTAACTCCATGGAAGTTGAAGATGGTAGTTTTAAAGCATATATGTGAGTGTCAGAATGCAACCTACCTGTGGAGGATAAATGGTCAAAGCCTGTCAGAAGATGTCAGTCTGAAACTGTCAGAGGGCAACTGGACTCTCCCTCATTCAGTGTCACAACTGACACAGGACCCTATGAGTGTGTAATCTGGAAATGTGTGGTTGCCATCCAACATGACCCATTCAGCCTGAATGCTATTATGAGTAATTTATGTTTCTTCATGGCTATAACTGCCTACATACAGAGATTTAGAGCTGGGATACTCAGCCCTTCATTGGTATTGACACAACCTACCACGTAGATACCTAGGCTGGCTAGGGAATCCTGCTCTAGCCCAAGCACATAAAGCCAGGGCCAGCATTGAGCTAGAATGGACTGGGAGAACTTTTCCTTGCTAGACAGGCTCAGGGTGATGAAGACAGGTGACATCTCAGATTCAGGCTCAGTGTACACATGAGAGTCCAGTGGGATTTTTTACGTGTTGTGCCAGTGATGAATCAAGGGATTGTGTATACTACATGAGTACTCTTCTACTAATCTGCATCCCAGCTCTGGTTGGGACCTCCTCAACTATGGTAATAAAACAGATCCTAGAGCCTCTATACACCAGAATTTCCACATTTCTTCCTAGACCTCATATGTGGCTCTATTCAGTTTGCTCCATATGGTTCAGGAGATCTGATGATATCCCTCTCAGATAATCATTTGTATCTAGGGTCAAATCTCAACTTCTTCTGCAACATTGCTTCTCACCCACTTGCATAGTCCTCTTGGTTTACCAATGGAGAGCCCCAGATATTCTGTCAAAAGCTCTTTATCCCCCAAAATCATAACTAATACTTGTAAATCCTATATCTCCCTTGTCAAGAACTCAGCCACCGGCATTCATAGGACCTAAGTGAAGAAAATTACAAGTCTTGGCAAGTGAAGCTCTGAAATGACAGCATCAAGCTTTGTTTGAATCTTGGTTTTATGGATATATACAGAAATTATTTCCAGTCTGTGTGATGGGCATACACAAATCCCAGTCCTCTTCTGAGACTCCAGCTATGATTCTTCCTCCTCTGTTTGCATCTCTGTTTTCTCTTGGCTCACCTTGAACTGGTATTGGAATGTAAAGTGGAGTGTTCTCCCAGTAGGGAGGAACTTCTGAGGTAGAGAAACCAGCCATTCTCTTCTCTGAAAAATTCCATTTGGAAGAGAGGCCACAGTCCCCTAATACCCAAACCACCCAGAGCCTCAAGAGAGAAAGAGAATTTCAGACCAGTTTCCTTCAGGAATACAACTGCAAAAACACTTAATAAAAACTCACAAACAGTATCCAAGGACACATCAAAAAGATAATCCAGTATGTTCTAGTGGCTTCATCCCAGAGAAGCTGGGATGGTTCAACATATGGAAATCCAGCAATATAACCCACCATATAAACAAACTGAAAAAAAATCCACATGATCATCTCCTTTGATGCTGACAAAGCCTTTGAAAAAAGTCCAACACTCCTTCATGATAAATGTTTTAGAGAGAACAGGGATATAAGGGACATATCTAAACATAATAAAGGCAATATAATAGCCAACATCAAAATAGAGAAAAACTCAAAGAAATTCCACCAAAATCATTGACAAGAGAAGGCTGTCCACTCTTGCCATTTCTATTGAAGAGAGTACTTGATATTTTAGCTAGAGCAGTAAGACAACTGACAGAAATTAAGGGATTTAAACTGAGAAGAAAGAACTCAAAGTATCACCATTACAGATGACATGATTATATACATAACCAAGCCCAAAAATTCTCCAAAGAACCCCTAGAGATGATAAGTACCTTCAGTGAATTGGATGATTACAAAATTAATGAAAAAACTCAGCAGCTTTCCTATATACAAATCATCAATGGGCTGAGAAAAAAATCAGGGCTAAAATACCTTCACAAATAACCACAAATAACAGAAAATAACTCAGTGTAACTCTACCCAATAGTAGTGGTTTGAAAGAAAATGCCCCCCAAAGGAAGTGGCACTATTAGGAGGTGTGACCTTGCTGAAATAGGTATGACCTTGTTCAGGGAAGTGTTTCACTGTGATGGTGGGCTTTGAAATCTCTTTTGCTCAAGCTTTGCTTTTATGAAAACAGACGATTTCCTGTTGCCTAGAAGATGTAGGACTCTCAGCTACTTTTAAACACACACAATATCTGTTTGCACACCGCCATGCTTTCTGCTATGATGATAATGGACTGAACCTCTGAAACTGTAAGTGAGTCACCCTAATTAAATATGTTCCTTTATAAGAGTGGCCATGGTCATTGTTTCTCTTCATAACAATAGAAACCCCAACTAAGATACAAAGCAAGTGAAAGACCTTTCTGAAAAGAACTCCATGTCTTTGAAAGACATCGAAGATGGAAAGATCTCCCATGCTTATTGATCATTAGGATTAACATAATAAAACTGGCTACCTTCCAAAAAGCAATCCATAGATTTAATGCAATTCCCATCAAAATTATATCAATTCCTGTTGTTGTTGTTTTGAGATGGGGTTTCTCTGTGTAGCTTTGTGCCTTTCCTGGAACTCACTTTGTAGACCAGGCTGGCCTCAAACTCACAGAGATCCACCTGCCTCTGCCTCCTGAGTGCTGGGATTAAAGGCATGTGACACCACCACCCGGCTCAAAATTATCACAATTCTTTACAGACCTTCAAAACACAATACTCAAATTCTTATGGAAAAAACACAAAAACTGAGGTAGCTAAAACAATCATGTACAATAAAGGAACTTCTCAAGGTATCACTATTCCTGATTTAAAGCTCTACTATAGAGCTATAGTAAGAAAAAACATATTGTATTGGCATAAAACTAAACAGGTGGATCAATGGAAAACAGGGGAGTTGGCAGAGGGATTGGGAAGAGAGGTGGGAGGGGAAACCGTGGTTAGGCTGCATAAACAAACAAACAAACAAAACAACAACAACAAGAAAACAGAGGTGTAGCCAAGTCTGATTAGGCTATAGATTTCTGTGAGTGAATGTCTTAATTCATACAAGAAGGCCCAGACCACTGCAGGCAGCATCATTACTAGGCTATTAGTTCTTGGTTGTACAGGAAAGCTAGCTAAATTAAACCAGAGTGTGAGCATGTAAATGAGCCAGCAAGCAGCAGGCAACAGGCGTTCTGCCTTGACTTCCTTCACTGCTATAATGTAACACAGCCCCAGTAGGAAGATGGACTCTACTCTCACAAACTGCTCTTTTTTCAGAGTGTTTTTTTTTTTTAACAGCAAGAGAAACATAGAATAGTATATATGGAAGACAGGTCTATTTGAATCAATGTGATTTGTACTCAAGATCAAACCTCCTTAGCACGCCCTGGGCAAAGAGAAAGTAGTATTTAGACAGCAGTGACTGGCCATATCATGCATGTTCAGTCAATAAATTAGTGTCCTCTCCTTTTTTTTAAACTGACAGGATTTCTCTATGTAACTCCTGCTGTCCTGGAAATTGCTCCTTAGACAAATCTGTCCTGGATCGAAGAGACCCTCCTGTCTCTGCTTCCTGAGTGCTGGAATTAAAGGCATTCACTACCATGCCCAGATGTCTCCTGTCCTTTTAATCTAAAGAGAAATATTCCAGTTCTTTCCTCCAAAATTTCGTGAGCACAAGGCTCCTCTGAGCGTGCATTTCCTCTGGATTCACACCACTTCTAACTTTTTATTCCAGGGCTTCCCAGGACAAATCTTGAACCCTGTCCAGACTCATTCTGCAGTAGATGGAATTAGGAGTCCCGAAGAGCACAATGATTGTGATGACAGGCCCTGCATCCCACCTGTGCCTAACTTATCAGGGAAGTTCACTTTTGGCTTCTTGACCATGCTTGCTGTATCTCTAGACATGGCATTGCAGTTCTCCTAGTGATCTCCAGGGGGTGATAGCAGGGTACACGCTCAATGCTATGAAAATTGTTTCCCTGACCCATGATCTAGCAGACTGCTTTCCATCTCTGTCTCTACAAACCTTGAGCTCCTTCCCTAGACCCTGCTCTGACCTACTTTATCCTTCCTTTGTCTGAGAACATCTTTCTGCATGGGGACTTTGAATGTATCCTTCTTCCTGGCATCTTTCATAGGGGAAGACTAGATTCCCAGGAGGGAATCATCTAGAAAAGGACAAAGGTAACCTAGTAAGATCAGCAAGGATGTAAGCACACCCAACACCTAATACTCGAATATTGCCTTGAAATCATCCATAGGAAGAGGGAGCCCACAGTCCTTTCAAGGACACACAGGTCACCTCTTCTCCAACACTGAGCACATGATACTCCTCACACAACTGTTCCTGGGGCTCTGTCCTGGATCATTAATTTGACTTGTGACATTAGTAATAAAGGATAGATCTTCATCCCTAGTCATCACTCAGTTGGTCTCTTCCCAGCCCTCAGAGACATTTATGTCCCTTTCCTTCAGGTTTTAAGTAAATACCACCTTCTAAGAGCATTGAGAACACAGGGTAGATTGGGTGTTCAGCTGAATATCTGTCTCACAAGGACACGGAGAGGATGGAGGCTCCTTTTTTGGTGCTGACAGACCCAAGGCCAGGACACAGCAGATGTCAAGCCTAGGATGACTGTTGTTCTCTAAGGGCATGGGGATGCTTATCAGCCTTGTTGCTCAATGTGTTGCTTGGAGGAGAAACATAAAGGGAAGTTGAGGGGGATGCAGGACAGCACTGAGAGAGGAAGAGATTGAGCAGTGCCTTGACTCAAGTCACATCACTCATAACCCATTGGATTCTGGGAAGTGCTCCTGTCTAAGAAAAATCACAGCCCAGAAGGGGGAATAACATCAGAATCTGAGTTCTGTGTTCAAGCTGAGAGGCTCTTCTCCTCAGAAGGAAGGACAGCAAGTGAGAAGATTGATGGAGGAGTCCTCTGTGCTTCTCTGGAAGAGGTGTACCCCCTGGCAGGGGCTTCTGCTCATAGGTAGGTATACCAACTTTCTGACTGTGCAGGGAAGGGGAACTTGGAAGCAGGTTGAAATCTCCTAAAGGGGACAGGATCTTGTGAGAAGACTCAAGTTTTCTGTTTGCAGTCATGGGGCAGAAGGTACAGTGAGGGACAGAGGCTCAGCAGCCTGAAGCTCTCAGAGGACAGCAGGTGATGATGGTAAGAGAGTAGGCTCAAACACTCCATAGTCCCAGTGAGTTACATTGGCTGCAATGTTCTGAAGACAGCTGTTCCCAACCATGACAGTGCAACCCTCCAAACAGAATCAAGCAGGAGAGGGCTAGTGAGATGTCTCAGTGTGTGAAGATATGACAACCTAAAATCAACCCTCAGCTCTTACACAGTAGAAAGAGAACAGACTCATGCAGGCTCTACTCTACCCTCTACATAGGTGCTGTGGCATAAACACACTCATGCACACCCTGACACATGTGCCCCCACACATATTTGTAGAAAACATCTTTATATGTGCAAAAGGAGACACCAGCCTTCACAAATACACACATATACTTTTGTAAGTAAATATAAACCATTTATTTCACACTTGAATGTAATTATTGTCATAAGATCCAAACCTAGGAACTCTGAAGATAAATCCATGGAGACACATTCCTTCTCCCCCCTTCCTTTTTTCCCTTTATCCATTTGTGTCTGAGTCTTTTTCAGGAAAGGAACCTTCCAAAAAATTCAGAGTCATTACAAATCCCGGATTCTGATCAGGAGACGGTGCCTCAGGCCTTTAATCCTAGCACTTGGGAGGCAGAGGCAGTTGATCTCAGTGAGTTATAGTCCAGCCTGGTCTACAGAGTGAGTTCCAGGACAGCCAGGGCTACACAGAGAAACCCTGCCTCAAAAACCCAAAACCAAACCCCAATCCAAAACCAAAACCAAAACCAAAGCAAAAAACAAACACACAAACAAAAATCCCTGACTTTAATGGACCTGATGTTGGTATATCTGAAAGGTGAGGCCAAGTGTTGACTAGAATAACAAAGAGAACAGAGGAAAAAGTCAGAAAGTGAAGACTCTCCAGAGGAGGAGTTCAGAGAGACTTTGTTCCTCACACTAAATACTCTCTGTAAGGGAGCATGTGGGACACTGATGGGCAACCAGGCAGACAACTGAGCAGAGAATTCCTAAAAGCGTTACTGACACACTCAGACACTCTGAGTCAATGGAAGTCTTGACGCTCATGCCTGCAAAGGAGGGTCAGCACTCCCTACTTACACACCAAAGCTGAGTGATAATCATACCAGTTTAATATTGGTGATTTTTCTCAATTCCCTTCTAGCCTCCCTCTTTACTTCCTGGCACCTGCCCACCACTGCCCATGTGACCATTGAGTCACTTCCACTCCAAGTGGTTGAAGGAGAAAACGTCCTTTTCCTTGTCCATGATCTGCCAAAGAATCTTATAACCTTTGCCTGGTTTAAAGGGCTAACAAATATGACACAAAGAATTGCAATGTATACAATGGATAACAATGTAAGTGTGCCAGGACATGTGCACAGTGATAGAGAGACAATATATCATAATGGATCCCTGTTGATTGAAAATGTCACCCAGAAGGACACAGGATTCTATACCCTACGAACCTATAATAGACATGGAAAAACTGTATCAACAACATCCATGTACTTTCATGTATCTGGTAAGTAATTCATTGTGAACTCTTTGAGCTGGGTGAGGTTCATTTCACTGGACATATACAGGAGGGAGGTCTGGGCCTACATCCCCTATGGCCTGTGTTGGGGTTGGAACATTTAGTGCAAGAAATATATCATATAGAATAATGGCAATAGATCTGAATCCTTCATTTGACTTCAACCTGCATACAGGTGGATGCATGGTAAGTAATGCAGCCAAGATTATCAGTCTCTGTCTAGACTCTGGGTGTTCTTGCCAGGAATGTTTCCTTGAGAAAGACATCAGGGGAATCAGCCTTGTGCCTGGTTAAGGAAAACATGGGATCCTTACACAGATGTGAGCACCAGGACACCTTGTGTCCAGACCTCTGTCCCAGACTCAATTCCAGGTGTCCATGAGAAGCATTTTATAAGTGTTAGGTTTTGACTCCCTGAAGGCAGAAAACAGTGCTCCCAAGTCCAAGTCTTGTGATGTGTAGAACTAGATAGTGTGCTGTCATGAGGCCCTTGGTTGAGTTATGTCCCTTGGCTATATTATTCAGAGAGTCAGCAGGGGAGCATAGCTCAACAGATGTCTAGGTCATTAACTGACTGTCCTGTTGGGCATATGAGATTTCACATGAAGGTCATTGTTTCCAAGGAGAGGGACTGAGGACACAGGTACTCTTGACAAGTTCTTGTCCTCTGGATCTAGCTCAGGGAATTGTCTCCTGCAGACAAATGGCTACAGGCTGTGCTGATCTAATAGCTCCACAGACAGGAGCTGTAATTTCCCTGTTGAACACCAGGGATGTTATCAAGACAAACAATGAACTGGTAGAGAATTATTTTCCTGAACCAGGAACTTATCTAGTAGCCTGGTTCCATCCATTTTTACAGACCTGGAAATGATGGAAACCGCATTCTCATACCTACAATTTGCTTAATGTGTCTGTTACACTGCCAGGAGATCATGTTCTGTTTCCCACTTATGTGTTTCCTTTGTGAAATACACAATATCAAAGGGAAATCAACTAGATAGAAGTCTAAGGCATCTCAGAAAGATCATGGAGCAAATGGGCAGATTGGTTACACAGCTCAGCAAATAGAAGAAGTGAGAGTATGGTCTTGAAAATCTTGCACAGGATGAAGGAGCTCACAGCTCTTTCCCCAGAATCAGGTCACCTCCTCTCACACCTAAGATGTGACTCCTGACACATCCTGGGCCTCTGACCTAGGTCAGAACCCAGTCTGATGGAGACTTCAATGAGAGTAGTTTTGTTCTTTTCCCCACACATCACTCTCCTGGTCTCTCTGGAGCCTCAAAGTCATTTTTGTCACCTTAATACTGAGAGCAAATTCTGTGTTTCCAGAGGATTGAAAACTCAGGGCAGACTGGGTATCCAGCTGGGTTTCTTTGTCACACAATTGTGCAGTTCTACCCTTTTTTGGTGTTGACAAACCTAGGCTAGAACACAGAAGAGTGCAGTCCCAGAGTCAGCCACTATTATCTAATGTCACAGTAATGGTCATTACCCTTGACTCTCTCTGTGTTCTAGTGGACAGAAACATGAAGAGAGAATGGGAAAGAAACTTGGAGCAGTGCTGAAACTGGAGGGGCAGAGCAGTGTTTTGAACACTGACCCACCCTCAACCCATCAGACTCTGGGAGGTGCTCCTTCCTGGGAAGAGACTTAGTTCAGATTGGGGAAGGATAGCAGAGCTTGGGAGCTGTGATGGAGTTGAAATTCCTCAGAGGGATGACAGATCAGTCTACCGAGACAATGGAGGCCCCTCTGTACTCCTCTGCAAAGGGTGCACCACATCCCAGGGACCCTGCTTATAGATGAGGAGATAAGGAAATGACAGCGTGTTAGAGGACAGGACTGACATACTATATGGAGGCTCTTACATGAAGTTAGTCAGCATGGCCACAATATTCTTAAGATTAATGCTCTCAGCTTGATGGCCCCCAAAAATTAAGCTAGTGTGGATCACTGATGTAGTTCAATGAATATAGGCATTTGCTTCATTGTGTGGCTAGCTGAGTCCAATGAACAGAAGTCCTCTGACCTGCACTTAAATACTGTGTCCTGGACACCTACCCCCACACTACTCACAAACAAGTATAATATGTAAACAAGGGTAAAAAATCAAAGCAAATGAAATGATGCAATATTGTATCCCTAAACCTATGAATTTCTTAAAGAAGTCCATGGACATACAGGGTTCTGGGACATCATTCATATATCTCAAAAATTTTTTAGAGATTATTTTTTAAAAATACAAGACAACTCATGGTTCTTATGATATCTCAGTTTGAGTGGACTTGAAGTAAAGAAAGCTAGATGGTGAATTCAGGTGTTGGCTGCAACCCAAAGAGGAACAGAAAAACAACAAGTCAGAGAGTAAAGACACAGGGTCTGTAGGGAAAGAGGTCAGGCAGGCATCGCTCCCTCACCAATCTACTGCAAATGTGAGCAGGGATCTGATGGCAGCAAGCCGGGGCCATGTTCACAACTGAAGAGAGAGCCACATAGTGGAAATGACAAGTGTGGGGACACTGAGAACATGAATGCCGTGTGCAGACCTCCTCCAAGTAGGACAGGAAGACACTTACCCACAGTCCTAGGCTGAGCAATGGACACAGCTGCTCAGGACACAGGAACTCATCTTAGTCAAATACCAAATTCTGAATTTAGATGGATCTCTCTCTTCCCTTCTAGCCTTCCTTTGGAAGTGTGGGCGCCTTACTGCCTCTTCCCAGCCCACTATTGAGTCAATGCCACCCAGTGTTGCTGAAGGGAGAAGTGTTCTCCTACTTGTTCGCAACCTCCCAGAGAATATTGTAAACTTTTCCTGGTACAAAGGAATGGTTGGAGTCAAGAACCTTTTGGCTCTCCGACATATACAAGGAAGGAAACCAACTGTGTGGGGGCCTGCATACAGTGGCAGGGAGACACTGTACAGAGATGGATCCCTGCTTATTCATGGTGTCACTCAGAACGACCGTGGATTGTACACTCTACGGATTCTGAGATCAGATAAGGGAAATGAAGAAGCACGAGTGCAACTAAAGGTGGACAGTAAGTGACTCTCTGTGACTGTTCAGTGCTGGGTGGGGCTTAGACACACAGGACTGTCATGGCTGGCCTGGCCTCCCTTCCCTCTGCCCTGTGTACCCATGGGGAGGTTTGAGGACTTATTGCAGGACACACTGGTAGAGACAAATGGCCATAGATCAGTTTCCATCTTCTGACTCCACCTGCATCAGGGAAGACTTTGATGGAAAGTAACTCAGCCTAAGAGGTCAGAGTCAGCTCAGGTCTTGGGGTTCTAGACCAGGGAGCCCTGAATCCTGTCATCTTGCTAAGGATGGATTAAAGTGATGCAGGGGAATATTTTCTAGTGCTCTACTCTCACAAAGCTGATAGGCAACAATGGTTTCAAAACATCCGTGTCAAACAGGTATTTATTAGCTCCAAATTGAGTTTCATAAACAAAATCCAGGAACTGGTACAAGAGACCATGGAGAAGTGCTTCCTATTGGTTGTTCTTCATGCTTGCTCAACCAGCTCACTTATATTACCCAGGAATCCTTACCCAGGGCTTGAACTGCCTACATTGGTCTCAATTCTTTTGCATCAATCCCCACTTTAAAAAGATATACTATACTTTTGCCCACAGGCCAGTTTGGTGATAGTGTTTTCAACTCAAACCTTGTCTAGCAAAATGACTGTAGCTTGTTTGAAGCTGACATAAAAGCAGCCAGCCTAGTACCCAAACCTTTTAAAGACCTGAGCTTGCCTTGAAGATGCGACTGCTCCCAGCCCCCACACAGCCCCAGTCCTAAGGGCTCCCTGACAGAGCAGCAAGTGCATCTGTTAGGTGTGGTCAGGGATTGAGTGTTGACTCAAAGGAAAATGAAGAATAAAACCTAGAAAGCGAAGGTTCCAGGGCTGTTGAGTTCAGGGGAGGCATCATCTCAAACCCCAGTGTGCATGAGTGTGTGCAGTGTCTAACTGAAGGCAGTGAGGGAGCAGCCATGTAGACACCCAAGGAGACAGTTCCATGCATTGGACATGACACATTCAGGGGCACTGTTGAGAAGGAGGAGGTCATGTTTCTGCTCTTCGGTAAGTGGGGTAGACACACACACACACACACACACACACACACACACACACACACACACACTTACACCTTTAGGCTGAGTGATGAATCCTTCTGGTCAGGATGGAGGTCACCTTTTCATCAAGCACAATGAACCCCATGTGATGGCTTTTTTCTCTTCCTTCACAGCTTCCCTTTCTGTGTTCTGTAATGCTCTCACTTCTTCTCAACTCATGGTCCAACCAGAGCCTCGATATGCTGCTGAAGGGGAGAGCATTCTTCTCCAAGTCTATAATCTTCCAGAAGATCTGAAAGCATTTTTCTGGTACAAATCAAAGAATAGGAACCCAGACCTTAAAATTGTAGAATATGCCGAAATCATTGATTCCATCTCCTGGGGGCCTGCACACAGAAGAGGATGGATGTTGTACAATAATGGTTCCCTGATGCTCAAGGATGTCACTGAAAAAGATACAGGAATATACACACTAGAGGTTTTAACCAAGGATTTCAATTATAAAAAAATACACGTGGAATTTTACGTACAGAGTAAGTGATTCCCTATGGTCTCCAACTGCTAGACATGGTTTATTCTACTTCATATACTAAACTGTCAGGATTGGGCTGTGCCTGCTCTCTCCCCCACCTCATTGTGTTCCCCACTAGGCTTTGGGTCCCAAGTACAGGACACACATATGTAGACAAATTGGAATAGATCTGAACCCCTCACATGTTGTTACCTGCAAATATCTGGACATGTGCTGGTTAAACTCAGCCCCAAGATGTCATCTGCAGCCCAGACCCTTTGAGCTCACATCATGCACATGGTCCCAGAAAGACTTTTTGGGAGTCAGGAAGTCCCTGACTGATGAAGCCATAGGGTCCTCACAGAGAACAACAGAAAGCCCTGACTTCAAAACTTTTCCCATGACTGGACACAAGGTGACATTGGGAAGCTTTTTCTAACTGTTACTCTAGATATCCCATGAGAGCTTTCAGGGAACAAGGCTTTACTGACTGTCCAAGTCAGGGGACTGTCCCATAGAGTGTAGAACCAGCTGGTACTGCCATGACAGCTGCAGTTAGGTAGGTCACCTCTGCATCTCCTTCTCCTGAGGCTCAGTGGACAAGTGTCTGGGCCATTAGCCTGTAGTTCTGATGTGCTTATGACACTTCACAGGAAGGTCAAGACGCGAGGGAAGAAACAGAAGAGGCAGATACTCCAGATTCCTCCTTCACCTCAGGGGTCCAGCCTAGGGAATTCTCTTCTGCAGGTGAACGGTAGCAGATGCTGCTGATGTGAGCAGCTCCCCATCCCAAGTTCACACCATTGCTCATAACTAAGATTATCTCATAGACATAGAATGATCATACACTGTGAGTCCTATTACATAGAAAATGAGACAAGAAAAGTGCCTGAATCAGGGTCACACAGTCCTTGGGTGGCAGATCCAAAGCACAAGATGTGTCTATAGTCACAGTTCCTAATTCTGCCCCCTGGAAGCTTTACAAAGTATAAACTAATAAGGGCCTGGTTGAACTCTCTAAACTCCTGTCATTTGATACCCTCCCTTGTTTCTTCACAGAACATGTGACACAGCCCTTTGTGAGAATCACTGATACCACAGTTACAGGAGGTACATCTGTGATATTAACCTGCATTTCACATGACACTGATATCTCTGTCCGTTGGATCTTCAATAAAAAGAATCTGCAGCTCACAGAGAGGATGACTCTCTCCCCTACAAAGTGTGGACTCAGAATTGATCCAGTCAGTAGCAAGGATGCTGGAGAGTATCAGTGTGAGGTTTCCAACCAATTCAGTTTGGAGACCAGTCTCCCAGTCTCCTGGCCATGATGAGTGAGTGACCTCTCCTCTTATCCCACAGGAGAATGCTTTCATTTCTTTATCAATGGGATATAACATGGGGAAAAGTTATATGGTAAAAATGATTAGTTATTACTCAGGTACAACCAGAATGGTAACTCAGGCCTATAATCCTGGGATAGATGTGTGTACAAGGGAGGGCCAGGATTTAAAGTGAGGTTGTCTTATCTGGACGAGAGTGGGAATAATGAAGGGCAAGATTTGAGGGAAAGAAAGCTTAAGGGGAGCAGGGGATCCCAGCTGGATCAAGAACAGAAAGGGAGAATGAGGAATAACAGACCATGATAAATGAAGACCACATGAGAACAGGAATAGGCAGAGTTCTCAAGAGGTCCCCAGAAATCCACAATGATATATCCTCTGTAGACTGCTGGCAATGGTTGAGAGAAAGCCTGATCTGACCTAGTCTGGTGATCAGATGACGAAAAACCCTAACAGTCGTCTTGGAACTCTTATCCAATAACTGATAGAAGTGGATGCAGAGATCCTCATCCAGGCCCCAGGTGGAGCTCCAGGTATCCAACTGTCGAGAAAGAGGAGGGACTGCAAGAGTGTGAATTGTTGAATCCAAGATTGCAAAAAGCATAGGGACAAATAACTAAACAAATGGAAGCACATGAATTATGAACCAACGGCTGAGGAGCCCCCAGCTAGATCAGGCCCTCTGGATAAGTGAGACAATTGAATAGCTTGATCTATTTGGGAGGCACCCAGTCTATGGGACCAGAAACAGTCCTTAGTGTATGAGCTGGCTGTTTGGAACCTTGTGCTTACACAGGGACACATGCTCAGCCTGAAAGGAGGGGACAGGACCTGCCTGTACTGAATCCACCAGGTTTAAATGAATCCCTAGGGGTGTCTTGGTCCTGGAGGACATGGTAATGGAGGGTAGGGGCTGGGGGGAGTTGGGGGTGGGGACATGGGGGGAGGACAGGGGAACCCATGGCTGATGTATAAAATTAAAACACATAATAATAATCAAATAAATAAAAAAATAACGTGAGGTTGTCTTAAAAGAAAAATAAAGACATCAATATGGTAAACAAAAATTCAAAGACCTCAAGAGCTTAGTTTGTGGTTCTAATATAAAGCAATCCCTCAGATTTATGGGAACTAATTTCAATAGCCCTCAAAGTTTTGGATGCGCTGAGTCTGCTGTGAAAATGATACATTGTTTGCTTAGAGAAAAACATCCTCTCATATACTTAAATACATTACGTGTTTAATTAGATCACTTAGGTCCAATGATACCTGCACACCAGTCATCCATGTGAAGTGAGGAAGAGTGATAGGAGAAGGGTCTGCCCATGATTCCCTGTGGACATAGCTGGTTTCTAAATGGCCATGATTCACGGTGTGTTTGATACACAGATGTAAATCCTTCATGCAGATCATAGAGTTTTCATCCTGAGAGTGGCATTCACAGTGGGACCTTGCCCATGAGTATGTTTCCTGTTAATATGTATTTCTTTCCTGTTTTATTCACCTCTCAGGTATTACATCCTAACCACAGTTTCCCCTCCCTCTACTCCTCCTTAAATCCCACTTCCCCTCTACCCCAGATCCACTCCTCTTCTGTTTCCCTTTAAAAAATGAGCAGGCCTCTCAGGGATATCTACGGAACATGACATTATATAGTTATATTAGACTTACCATAATCCCTCATATCAGAGCTTGAAGAGGCAACCTAGCAGGAAGAAAAGTGTCCAAAGGGCAAGCAACAGAGTCAGACATGTCCCCACTTCCACACTTAGGAGTTCCACAAGAATGCCCATCTACATCATCATAAATTTCATGCTGTGGCCCAAAGAAAAGCCCATACAGGGTCTGTGATTATCATTTCAGTCTCTGTGATCCTCTCTAAGCCTTGCTTAATTGTTTGTGTTCTATGTTTTCATGGTGTCCTTGATCCCTCTTTCTTCCCATATTCTGTGGAGTTCCCCCGACACTGCCAAGTGTTTGGCTGTGTGTCTCTGCATCTGTTCCCATCAGTTGCTTGATGATGCCTCTTTGATGACTATTAGGCTGGACACTGATCTACTAGTATAACAGAATATTTTTAGTAATCATTTCATTGAAATGTTTTTCCAGTCATGTTTTGTTCTATTCTGAATTTTGGGCTGTCCTGCCTCTGGTTCCTGGCCATCCAGGCAGTGTCAGCTCTGGGCTTCCTCTCATGGCACAAGCTTTAATTTGGTACAGTCATTGGTTGTGCACTCACACAAGTTGTGCTGCTTCTCTATTACACCTGCACATATTTCCGGAAGGACAGATTGTAGGTCGAGTGTTTTGTGTCTTGATTGGTGTCCTAGTCCCACTGCCAGAAGTCTTCTGTGGTTATAGAAGATGGCTGGTTCAGGCTACCTTCCCTCACTGCCAGGAGTGTTTACTAGGGTCATTCTTATAGGTTCCAGGACATTACCACTCTAGTAGGTTTCCACATTGCTCCCAAAAGGCATCACCTTTCCAGTCATTACTCCAAGTACTCTCTCCTCCATCCTACCTTCCCTTCCTGTTTCCTCCTCTTCCCATCCTCACATTCCCTCCCATCCATCCACAAAATCTTTTCCACTTCTTCTCAGGGAGATACATGGGTCTCACTTGAGTCTTCCTTGTTACTTAGCTTCTCTATGCATGTGACAAAACAGGACGTCTAATTATTTGTGGCAGTATTAGTATACAGTAGTAGAACTCAGATGGGTGTATTTGTTAACCATTTCCAGAAACTTCTGTAGAATCTTTAGGATTTTCCACAAATAAGCTCATGTAATCTCCATATTTTTTTTTTTACAGCCAATTAATTGACCAACTTCATCTTTATCTATTTGTGTTGTCTAATTGCTCTGTCTGGGAGATGCTGGCCACAACAGCATCTTTGTGTCGATCCTGGTATTAGAGAGAAAGCATCAGTGTCCCCACTGAGTACTGAGTTGGCAGTGATTTTTCACATGTGCCCCTAATGCACTGGCCTCTTTCTGCCCCTAGTTTGTCTGTTTTCATGACAAAAAAAATTCACTTTTGTCAAATGTCTTTATTGATTCAGTCTTATGAGTTATTCTTAGAATCTGTTGTTACCCTCAGAATCGTCTTCATGCTTGTATCTCTGAAGACTCTGTCTAGACTTCTAGGTATTTGTCTCATTCACAAAATTCACTCTACATTTAACACCCTCACTATTGAGTAGTCAGAGCAATTTTAGTAATCTGAAAAATGAAGAGCAAGCTCTCAAATTTCACTTAAGAATATTACTCTTTTAAAAACAGAGTTAATTTAATCAAATATCGTCAATGCCATTAATCACTTTTAAGAATGAACATTTTCCCTTTTATTGAAAATAGATTTTTTTTCTCATACAATATATAATGTTTATAGTTTCTCCTCTCCCAACACTTCCCAATTCCTGCCCACATCTCCTACCAATGGGTTCCACTCCCTTTCTTTTTGTCATTAGGGAAGAATAAGCCTCTAAGGGTTAACAACAAAACATGAAAAAAACCATAATACGATGAAACAAGACTTATCATATTGGTTTTTGGCCCTGCAACTCAACAGGAGCAAAAGATCCTAAGAGTCAGAGACTCACTTGTTCTCAGTGTCAAGAGTTTCATAAAAATACTAATCTAATATCTGTAATATAAATACCCAGGACCTGCTGCTGACTCATGTAGCCTGTGTGCCCATTGATCTGATGCAGATACCTCTTCTCTGAGAACTAGACCTTATTGTGCTTGAAGATTGTATACAAGCTGGCAACAGAGGAAAACAATCAATTGTCCTACCCAGTTGTGATTCCTACAAATGACAACAGTGACCAGCATAGCTGGGTATCCCTAAATGTGCAAGAGTGGCAGTTGTCCCTTGGATGTAAGCAAAGACTCTCTAATTGGACTTCAGGCTGCTCAAAAATAGGGGCATCATGGCTGGTACTGGAATGAAATCAACTGTACATGGATAGTGATGTTATGGATCCTAGAGGAGAACCTATAATGGCCATTTTCCTAAACCAGTTTAATTTCTAGGTTCATTCTAAATACATATACTTATGCCCACAGATAAGTGTAGCTCTAGCCCTACATTAAAGATGATTTTTTTTGCACAGACAGAGACCACCAAAGAAATTCAAAATGAATCCATATGTAGTGAACAATGTATGCTTAGTGGTATGTATAGGAATATCCCTCATAGACTCAGTGTTTGCATGCTTGACCTTAGGGAATTACATTACTAGAAAGTATGGCCTTGTTCATGTAGCTGTGGCCTTGTTGGAGGTAGTTTGTTACTGTGGAGGTGCATTTCAAGTCTTATATGGTCCAGTTGCACCCAGTGCGGCACACAGTCTCTTTCTGCTGCCTGACATTCAAGATATGGAACACTCAGCTTCTTTTTCAGCACCAAGCCTGCCTGCATTTCATCATGGTTTTTGCCATGACTGTAATGTACTAAATATTTGTAACTGTAAACAAGCCCTGATTAAATGTTTATCTTAATAAGAGTTGTCATGGCCTTGGTGTTTCTTCACAGCAATAAAGCCCTAACTAAGATACAAAATGTGGGGTTTCCACTCCAGCCTGATCTATTTATAACACAACCCCCTCATCTGAGGTTCACAGCACATCTCAGAAGAGGATTGGAAATACTGTAAGAGGAAGAACAGCAGGTTGTCTACTGTGAGATTGTATCTTCTATATATTGTGGGGAAGGTACACCCAAGAAAATTCAACTACATGGCTGCATAAATAGACCTGAAAATGACAACATCAATTGACATGGCAGGATACATGGGGAAATATCAAGAGACTCCACTCCTGCTTAAAGAGCTCCAGGTAATTAATTTGTTCTGAGAGAGGGAGAGTCAGTGTTCTCCAGGGATGAGCCTCTGATAAATAATCCAATCCCACATTGGCAATGATAAATGGACCCATCAGATTGTACTTACATATTTATTGATTTATACTTAAATATATATGTAATAATATAACAATTGAAGAAAAAGCCATGAAGTTGAGAAGGAGTTGAAATCCTAAGAGGAGGTAGAGTTGGAGAGGATGGGGTGGAAAGGATATAATATAAACATATTATATATGTAGAAAATTCTAAAAACATACTTTTAAAAGCTTTAAAAATAAGAGTGAAAATGAAGAGCTAGAGAGAGTGAGAGAATGAGAAATAGCTACCAAGAGAGTGATCAAACACCCTCCATTCCTGTGCAACAGTCTTTTCTGGATCCCCAGAAGAAAGGAAAGTTCTGATCTTTATAATCTTTTAGAGTGGTGGGGTGTTTCACATCATATGACGTAATTCAGTGTTGTATAAGTGACAAGAAGCATGGAGAAGCCAGGTATTGTAAACTGTGAGCAGTCAGGTCACAGCACAGACAACGCCTACATTCTCTCCTAGAGATCTACAGAATATGTGGTTTGATTAGGAGTGTGGGAATCTGGCCTAAAGCTGCAGACCTGTGTCCTAACACAAAATTGTGGTAACCATGCATTGACAGTGGAGAAGAAGAGGGGAACTCAGAGAATAGCTAGAATTTCCAAAGAGATTGAATGGGGACTCAGAATTTCTGCTTGCAGAATACCAAAGAGGACAGAGGGGGACAACAGTTGAAAAGCAGGAAGCTCTTGGTGTGTAGGAAATGTTAAGAGGAGGAGGAAATGCCAGATTGTTCCCTACTCAAAGTTAATCACCATAAGCCATTATATTTTGGCAACTGAAGCTTCCAAATATGTCAGGGTGATTCTCTAAATGAAAATCCCACCAAAGTGGGACAAAGGCACTTGCTGCTAATGCTGACATTCTGAGCATTGGTGTTATATTTTATACCCTAATAAACTTGCCCAAGGATCAGAGGACTGAGCCAGCCACTAGATTAGACATAGAGATCAGGCAGTGGTGCTACACACCTTTAATCTCAGCACTTGAGATCTCATTTTGCTTTGGAAGCACACACCTTTAATCTCAGAAAGTAATATGCCAGGGTAGAGAAAGGTATATAAGGCATGATGAAACAGGAACTCACTCTCTTTAGACTGAGGATTTCATTGAGTTAAGAACTAATGGTTGGCTACTTTGCTTCTCTGAGCTTTCAGCTTTCACTCTGGGTTTTTTTTTTTTATTAAAAGGCCAACTAAGACTCAAACAACATCTGGCATTAAATTTACGGGGTATGAATTCACAAAAAAGGCCCTTGCCTGTGGCCTTGCAGGCCCTGGCTTAGGCTGGAGCTACATGTGGCCAGAGTCTCCACCCCAAGTGGGCCCGAGTCCTTAACCCGCTGGCTAAGGTTTTATTGAAGCCTCTCTGCAACAAACTCCCCAAGCCCAGGCTCCAAACATGCCAGAACTAGCCACTTTTGCACATTCCCCATGCAGAGTGCTGACCCTTTGGCTTCTCCCCTCTTCTGGTGGGTCACTGTGGCTTTCTCTGGGACCCCTCCTCAGACTGCTGCCATACTGTCATCTGAATCATCACTGTCAGCAGATTTGGTGAGTCAATTGAGATTTCCTAAAAGGTGAAATTAGTTAAAAGAAAGTTTTTCCCACATTAAAAAATGGGAAACATTTTTATAATGGAAGACATTTGGTCTCTGTTTGACTATACGTTAAGCAGTCTGAAAATGGAACAATTAGATGAGAGGATGTTGATGGGATAGATGTAATGTTAACTATAAATATTATTTGTTTGATCAATTATGTTTTATCATTAAAAACCTTGTTTAATATAAGTGCCAAGATAAGATTTTAGAAAAACTTGTTAAAACAGATAATAGAAATATTCAGACTGAGAAAGAGAAAATTAAAGGTGAACCAATCTCAGCATTGCATTATACAGTTACAGAGGAACAGCCTAAGGCTTTCAAATAGCCAACCTTGATCTATCCAATAACCTTACAGGAACTGCCAAATGCTCAAGGCTGTGTAAAAGCTGACTGGACTCCTGTTCAAATGGCAGATTTGAGGAGATTCAAAGAAACTATAGTGTCATATGGTATGCATTCTCCATTTGTGAAGCAGATGTTAAATTCATGGTCAACTTATAATAGAATTATCCCTCACAACTGGAGAGATTTAGTTACAGCTGTCCTAGAATGTTACAATGGAGAACTGGTGGAAAGATGAGGCTAAGACCATTGAACAACAATGTAAGGCTAGATGTTTTGAAGTTTCCCAAGATCAACTTTTTGGAGAAGGTGATTATTCTGATATAGAAAGACAATCATTATATGATAACTACACCCTAATTTTATGCCAAAATGGCAGCCTTGAATGCTTGAGAGAAAGTTTAAGAAGTAGAAAAGAAAATTGAGTCATTTACAAAAGTTATACAGGGCCCAAAAGAAACCTTCATTGATTTCTTACAAGGGCTGTCTTCAGCAGTCAACAGAATGATACCAAATTCAGAAGCTAGGCAGATGATTGAATCTCTAGCTTTTGGAAATGTTAATAAATATTGCAAAAAGATAATTAGGCTATTAGAGGCAAGATCAGTACACTTGAATAAATGGATCCAAGATACAATTAATATTGAATCTCATGAGCATGATAACAGGCACTTGGAGAGGGGATTTCCAGAGGTTTGAAGAAAAATAGTAATGTCACATGTTTCAATTGTAGTAAACAAGGTCACCTAAAAAGTGACTGTAAATAGGGCATTCCTAGAAACAATGTTTTTTCAAGGAACAATGGCAATAGAACACCCCTCCCTTCTGGATTATGCAGAAAGGTGTGGCAAAGGCAGAGATTGAATTAACAAATGCTGATCAACAAGAGACAGACAAAGTAATCCTTTGCCTTTGCCATCAGGCTGTGTAACACATGTTTTTAATCCCAGGAAGTAATGTGCCAGGACACAGAAAGATATATCAGGTGTGAGGAAACAGGAACTCACTCTTTTTAGACTGAGGATTTTGTAGAGGTAAGAACTAGTGGTTGGCTGTTTTTCTTCTCTGGTCTTTCAGCTTTCACCATAATATCTGTCTCTGGATTTTTTTTAATTAAAAGACCATCTAAGATTCAAACAACATTGATTCAATTACCATGTCCCACTGGATTCTTGGATAGACCCAACTCTCCTATTTTCTGACTTCCGTAACTGTACAGTAGGATTTTCCCTTGCACAGAGCAAGAAAATGAGAAAGGGGGCTGGGAAAATGGCTCAGTGGTTAAGAACCACCCAGACACTCACACTGAAGCTAAGGGATGAACACACCTGCTTAGAACATAGGCCCGGCATTCCATGAAATGCAATGGGACCAAGATTCCTCTCTGTTCCCTGGACTCAATTTTTAAAAGAATTTTACATAATGTTCATGAGTATTTTGCCTGCATGTGTGTCTGTGCACCATCTGTATGCAATGCATGCAGAGTCCAGTAGAGGCATTGGGTTCTCTAGAATTGGAATTAAATATTATGGTGAGCTACCATGTCCTCTTGAAACCATGTCCTCTAAAGGAGCATCCAGTGTTCTTAACCAAGAAGCCTTCCTTCCATCCAGCTCCTAACCTTACTTTCAATCTGCTGGTACCCTCCCCATACTGCTTAACTCACTACAGAATGACTGTTGCACAATGCAGCTGAAGGTGAGAGTAGTCTATTAGTTCATTTCCTTTTAGTTTTTTGTGATAGGCTTTTTTGTGTGTATCCCTCAATGTCCTGGGCCTCACTCTGTAAACCAGGGTGGCCTTGAATTCGGTGATCCAGCTTCCTCTGCCTCCTGAGTGTTGTTATTGAAGGCATGTGCTGCTATGGTCTGAAATACTTTTTGTCATTAATCTTCCAGAGAATAGCAGTGAAAGCAAAAAAGTAAAAAATTTTATTTTTTATGAGTATAAAGAGAGTGTTACTGATGAAAAGGGACAACTGGATAACATTTATGCATAGGTACAGGTTTAATAGCCATCCATAAAAGCTTACTGGGGCATGCACATAGTGGCAGAGAAACAATGTGCACCAATGGAATTTTTCCATTTCCAACAACAGCTTGATGAACACATGATATTTTTTTAATTTTTATTTTATTTTAGTTTAGTTTTAGCCCACATTAGTGTTTAAACAGTTAGTACAGGCACATCCACTCAAGATCAACTGTAATGTGAATCTTTCATCTGAATTCACCCTGCTGAGAGCAGGATGTGTGGTGACATAACTTATTCAAAGAACCAGAACAAGCCCAGATTGTGTGGCTATCACCATAAATGTAGCCCTAAGAAAAAATCTTGGAACTCAGGGAGATTCTATACGCGGGAACTATGGACTCTTATTAGAAGGTAGACCCACCACCAGGACGTCCTGGCTCAAGGTCATGGTCTAGAATACTGACTCTAGGTGAGCTGGCGAGTGTGGGCAGGCTTGGAATCTGACCCATTAGAGCTAACAGAGAAGACTAATTTTACAGCTGTCTGAATCTCCTGACTCATGGAACCAACCAGTGTTGCCATGAGAACCACAGTTAGGCTAGGTCACCTGCGCATGTTCTTCTGAGTCTCAGCTGCACAGGTGCCCAGGCACTTAGCCAACTTTTCTGATGAGCTTATGAGACTTTATTTTTATTTATTTATTTATTTATTTATTTATTTATTTATTTATTATTTATTTATTTATTTTTGCCCCTCCCTGAGCTTATGAGACTTTAAAGGAATGTCCTGATCCCCAAGGGAATGGACAGAGAACATATGTTCTCCTGATGTCTGCATGTCCTCAGGGATTAAGTCTAGTGAACTCTCTCCTGTAGGTAAGTAGTAACCGACATTGCTGATGTGGGCAGCTGTCCTGTCCCAATGTCAGGTCCTTGGTCATATTTAGCTTACCTTTTTGCTATGACAACATTCATTTACTATACGTGTTGTCACTGGAATATGGAGACACAGAAAACACAGTGGTCAAATTAGGTTCACACAAGTCATGGATGGAAGATGTGAAGAATAATGTATCTGTCTACAAATACGTATAGAGTGTTTCTACCCTGGAGGATTTCTGTGATGTCTGTGGATCTGGAGGAGCTGTTTTTCAGAGATGTTAATCTTTGTCACCAACAGCTGGAGGGGATGTCTGGTCCAGGAAATGTAAACAAATGGACAGCTAGATTTGACTCCAGAACTAAATCACCTGCCTCTGGAGAATTTCTGCATAATTTCATGTCTCCTCATTCCACCTACTAGACACAAAATGATGTGTTTTCTTGTATGCTCATGTCTCTACCCCTGGAAAGTAAAGGACAAGGATTAAATTTGTCCCTTCCAGTAGATAGTGTATCTGGCAGTAGGACTTTCATTCTTCAAATCTGAAGAAATGCAGAGTTAACAGCCCAAGAGGTCAGAGCAGTAGCTAAGAGCTGAGACTTACAAACCACCTTCTTACACTTTGCTTTTGCTGCCGTCCTTCCCCTGAGAAAGAGACCTACTTCCTATGTTTCTGTCTTTTTATTGACTTTCTGTTCTGGCTTCTCATTGGTTGTAAACCCAGGCACATGACCTCCTCGTCATTGCCTGTCTATACAGACCTCCAGGTCTCTATGGTTGGTATTGAAATTAAAGGCATTGTGTCTCCAAACTGGCTATGTCCTTGAACACACAGACTCTGCGTGCCACATGATCAGACTAAGGGTGTGCACCACCACCGCCCAGCTTCTGCTATGGCTTGCTATTAGCTCTGACCCCCAGACAACTTTATTTATTAACATACAAATAAAATCACATTTCAGCACAAATGAAATATCACCATAACATTGTATAGGGAAGACTTGTGTATTTGAATTAATGTAATTTGTACTAAAAAGCAAACCTCGTCATCACCTTCTACACAAAGAGAAAATAGTATTAGACAGCAGTGATTGGCCAGAAAGTACATGTGCCAACCTCTACATTAGTGACTTCTTCTTTTTAAAACCTGACAGGATTTCTCTGTGTAACCCCAGCTGTCCTGAAACATGCTCCTAGACCAGGCTGGCCTGGATCTAAGAGATCCACCTGCATCTGCCTCACTGGTGTTGAGATTAAAGGTATTCACAACCATACCTAGCTGTGTCCTCTCTTTTTAATCTCAAGATAAATATCCCAGGACTTTCCTCTGAAATTTCCTGAGCACAAGGCTCCTTCTGAGAATGCCCTTCCTCTGGATTCATACTACTTCCAACTTTAGTCCAGGGCTTCCAGGACAAAATTTGAACCCTGTCTAGACCCATCCTGCAGTAGATGGAATTAGGAGTCCTGAAGAGCACAGTGGTCAGGATGACAGGCTCTGCATCCCACCTGTGCTGAACATACCAGAGAAGTTGACATTTGGCTTCTTGACCATGCTTGCTGTAGCCCTGGACATGACATTGCAGTTCTCCCAGTGATCTCCAGGGGGAGATAGCAGGTTATGTGCTCAATGCTCCAAAAATTGTTTCCCAAGCCATGTCCTAGCAGGCCGTTTTCCATCATTGTTCCTACTAACCTTGTGATACCTCCCTAGATTCTTCTCTGACCCACTGGCTCCTTCCTTTGTCTGAGAACACCTTTCTACATGAGGACTGTAAAGGTCTCCTCCATCCTGGCATCTCTCATAGTGGAAGACAAGATTACCATGAGGGAATCATCAATGAAAGGGCAAAAGTGATCCAGGAAGATAAAAGAGGACATATGCACCACAAATACAGAATTCTAGAATGTTGCCTTGAAAACATCCGTAGAAAGATGGATCCCACAGTTCTTTCAAGGACACACAGGTCATTTCTTCCCCAACACTGAGCATATGAAACTCCTCATACAACTGCTCCTGGGCTTCCTTCCTGGATCGTTAATTTGACTGGTGATATCAGTGATAACAAATTGATCTTCATTCCTAGTTATCATTCAGCTGATTTCTTTCCAGCCCTCAGAGACACTTAAGTTACCTTCCTTCAGAGATCCAGTAAATATCACCTTCTCAGAGCATTGAGAACACAGGGTAGATTGGATATTCAACTGTGTCTCTGTATTACCAGGAAATATAGGCATGATGGAGGCTCCTTCTTTGGTTCAGACAGACCCAAGGCAAGGACACAACAGATATCAGACCTGGGATGAGCCATTGTTCTCTGAGGGCATGGGGATGCTTATCAGCCTTGTTGCTCAATGTGTTGCTTGGAAGAGAAACATAAAAGGCAGTTGAGAGGGATGTGGGGCAGCACTGTGAGTAGAAGGGATTGAGCAATTCCTTGGACTCAAACCCCATTACTCACAGTCCATTGGATTCTAGACTGGCTGAGAAAAATCTCAGCCCAGAAGGAGAAGAACAACAGAATCTGAGTTTTGTGTTGGAGCTGAGGCTCTTCTCCTCAGAAGAAGGACAGCAGATGAGATTGATGAAGTCCTCTGTGCTTCTCTTCAATGGGTGTACTCCCTGGCAGGGGCTGATCATAGGTAAGGGCACTCACTCTCTGACTGTGTGGGGATGTGAAGGCAGAGGCAAGGTGGAGTTTCCTAAAGGGGACAGAATCTTGAGAGCAGACTCAAGGCTTCTGTTTGCAATTATGGTGCAGAAGGTACAGTGAGGGACAGAGGCTCAGCCGCCTGAAGCTCTCAGAGGACAGCAGGTGATGATGGTAAGGGAAAAGGCTCAAACACTCCATAGTCACAGTGAGTTACATTGACTGCAATGTTCTGAAGACAGCTGTTCCAAACCATGACAGCATGACCCTCCAAATAGAAATCAAACATGAGAGGGCTAGTGAGATGTCTCAGTGTGTGAAGTTATGGCATCCTGAAACCATGTTTCAAAAAAACCACCACAACCAAAACCAAAAACCAAAAAACAAACAAAAAGCCCTGGTTCTAGAGGATCTGATATCAGTATATCTGAAATATGAGCCATGGGTTGACTAGAATCACAAAGGGAACAGATAAAAAAATCAGAAAGTGAGAACTCTCCAGAGGCAGAGTTCAGAGAGGCATAGCTCCTCACACCAAATACTCTGTGAGGAGGATATGGGACATTGATTGAGGAACAATGCAGATACCTCAGCAGAAAATACTTAAGAGAGTTAGTGACACACTGAGACACTCTGAGACAATAGATGTCATGTTGATTATGTCTGTAAAGGATGTTGGTTCCACCCCCTACTGACACACCAAAGCTGAGTGCTGATCATACCTGTTTAATATTGGTGGTTTTTCTCAATTTTCTTCTAGCCTCCCTTTTAACCTTCTGGCTCCCATCCACCACTGCCACTGTAAACACTGAATCAATGCCACTCCTTGTGGCTGAAGGAGAAAACGTCCTTTTCCCTGTCCAAGATCTTCCAGAGAATATTATAGCCTTAGCCTGGTTCAAAGGACTAACCAAGATGACACAAGGAATTGCCTTGTATGCTCTGCACAGCAATTTAAGTTGTCCAGGTTCTGCGCACAGCGGTAGAGAGACAATATATCGCAATGGATCCCTGCTGCTGGAAAAGGTCACCCAGAAGGACACAGGATTTTATACCCTACGAACCTTTAATAGACACAGAAAAATCATGTCCACAGCATCCATTTACCTCCATGTGCATGGTAAGTGATCCATTGTGAACTCTGTGAGCTGGGTGAGGTTCATTTCACCAGACATATGAGAGGGAGGTCTGTGCCTTCCTTCCCTAGGTGTTGTTCTCCCATATTGGGTTTGAATATTTAGTGCAGGACACACATGGTGTGGAATAATGGCAATAGATCAGCATCCTTCATTTGACTTCACCTTGCACATATGTAGATGCATGGTGGGTAACTGAGCCAAGGATATCTGCTTCTGTCTAGACTCCAGGGGTTCCTACTAGGAATGTTTCCATGAGAAAGACCTCAAGGGAATCAGCACTGTGCATCATTGAGGAAAATATGGGATCCTCAGAGAGATATGAGCACCAGGCTGCCCTGTCTCCAGACTTTGTCTCAGACTCAGCTCCTGGTGTCCATGAAAAACATTTTATACATGTTGGAGTTTCACATTCTGATGGCAGGGAACAGTGCTCTCTAGTAGTCACATGCTTGTGATGTGTGGAACCAGGCAGTGTGCTGTCATGAGAGTCTTGGTTGGGATGAGTCCCTTGGCCATCTTCTTCAGAGAGTCAGGAGGAGAGCATAGCTCAATAGTTATCTAGACCATCAACTAACTGTTCTTTTGGGCATATGGTATTTCACATGATGGTCATTGACCCCAAGGAGAGAGACTGAGGACACAGGTTCTCCTGACAAGTGCTTGTTCTCTGGGTCCACCTTGGGGAAATATCTCCTGCAGGCAAATGGCTACAGGCTATGCTGATCTGACAGTTTCCCAGACACAAACTGCAGTTCCCTTGATCACCAGTGATGTTACTGGGACACACAATGAACTGGCAGAAAAGTATTTGCCTGAACCAGGAACTCACCTAGTAGCCTGGTTCCACTCCTGTTTTTACAGACCTGGAAATCATGGTCACAGCATTCTCAGACCTACTGACTGCTTAATGTGTCTGCTACATTGCCAGGAGATCATGTTGTTTCAAACTTTATGTGTTTCTTTTGTGAAATACACAGTATCCAAGTGGAATCAACTGGATAGAGGTCCAAGGCTTCTCGGGCAGAGCATGGAACACATGGCCAAACCCATTACACAGCTCAGCAAACAGAGGAAGCAGGAACATGTTCCTGAAAATATTATACAGGATGAAGGAGCTCACAGGCTTTTCCTAGGAATCAGGTCACCTCCTCCCACACATCCCACCCAATATGTGAGACTCCTGTCACATCCTGGACCTTTGACCTCAGTCAGAACCCTGTCTGATGGTGACTCCAGTGACAATAGATTTGTTCTTTTCCCCCACATCACTCAGCTGGTCCCTTTGGATCCTCACAGGCAGTTTTGTCACCTTCCTGCTGGGAGCAAATTCTGTGTTTCCAGAGAATACTGAGAGCTCAGATGGTTTTTTTTAATCACACAGTTGTGCAGATTTTCCATTTTTGATGCTGACAAACCTAGGTCAAAACGTAGCAGAGTGCAGTTCCAGGGTCAGCTGTTATTATCTTGTGTCACAGGGATAAGCATTTCATTTGACACTCACTCTTTTTTCTAGATGACAGAAACATAAAGGCAGAATTGGAAAGGAACTTGGGGCAGTACTGAAACTGGAGGGGCAGAGCAGTGCTTTGAACACAGACCCACCCTCAGCCCATGGGACTCTGGGAGGTGCTCCTTACTTGTGAAGAGGCTCAGCTCAGATGGGGGAAGGACAGCAGAGCTTGGGAGCTCAGCTAGAGCAGAAATTCCTGAGAGGGAAGACAGATCAGCTACTGAGACAATTCAGGCCCTTCTGCACTCCTCCACAAAGGGTGCACCACATGTCAGGGGCTTCTTCTCACAGATGGGGAGACCAGGAGTTGAATATGTGAGGAGAGGACTGACATACACTCTGGAATCTACTGAGTGTCACAAGGATATGAGAGGAGTCTTAGTGTTTGTAGGGGAGAAAATACAGAGTGGAAATGAGGCTTGTTATTAGGATACTGCCATTGAATATTGAATATTAAACAGTAAGGGTGGGGGAGACACTGTTCTTTCAAGATGTTATTAAGCATGACCACAATATTCTGAAGACTGATGCTCTCAGCTTGAGAGCCCAAATAAAAATCAAGCTTGAGTGGATCAGTGACATGGTACAGTGGATATAGGCATTTGCTTCACTGTCTAGCAAGCTGAGACCAATGAACAGAAGTCCTCTAATCTCCACTGAAGTGCTATGTTCTGGGCTCCCCCCACCACACACACTAGACTAGCCTTTACGCTACTCACACCCAAGTATGATATGTAAACAAGTGTAAAAAAATCAAAGCAAATGGAATGATTCAATATTGTATCCCTAAACCTATGAGTTTCTTAAATAAATCCATGGACTTACAGGGTTCTGAGAAATCATTCATTCATTCAGTCAGTCTTCACAAGTATCAGAGTCTTTTCTAGGCATCATTTAAAAAATACAAGACAACTCATGGTTCTTATGATGTCTCAGTTTGAGTGGACTTGAAGTAAAAAAAGATAGAAGATAAATCCAGGTGTTGGCTGCAACCTCAAGAGGAACAGAAAAATGATGAAGTCAGAGATTGAAGACACAGGGTCTGTAAGGGAAAACATCAGGCAGGCATCACTCCATCACCAATCTACTGCAAATGTGAGCAGGGATCTGATGGCAGTAAGCAGAGGCCATGTTCACAACTGAAGAGAGAGCTACATAGTGGAAATGACAAGTGTGGGGACACTGAGAACATAAAGGTCATTTTCAGACCCCCACCAAGTAGGACAGGAAGACACTCATCCGTAAACCAGGGCTGAGGAATGGACACAGCTGCTCAGGACACAGGGCCTCATGTTAGTCAAATACAAATGTCACAATTTAGATGGATCTCTCTCTTCCCTTTTAGCTTTCCTTTGGAAGTGTGGGCACCTTGCTACCTCTTCCCAGCCCACTATTGAATCAGTGCCTCCCAGTGTTGCTGAAGGGGGAAGTGTTCTTCTACTTGTTCATAATCCACCAGAGAATATTCTAGGCTTCCTCTGGTTCAAAGGAATGACTGAGTTCAAGAATCTTGTGGCTGCCCGATTTATGCTAAACAGGAAATCAACTGTGTGGGGGCCTTCATACAGCGGAAGACAGGTGTTGCACAGTGATGGATCCTTGCTGATACATGGTGTAACTCAGAAGGATTCTGGAACCTATACCCTAAGAATTCATAGAACAGATACGGGAAATGAAGAAACACAAGGGCAACTCCACGTGTACAGTAAGTGACTCTCAGTGACTGTTCAGTGCTGGGTGGGGCTTAGACACACAGGGCTGTCATGGCTGGCCTGGCCTCCCTTCCCTCTTCCCTGTGTCCCTATGCAAGTTTGAACACTTAATAAAGGGCACACTGGTAGAGATAAATGGCCATAGATCATCTTCCATCAGACTTCACTTGCTTCAGGGAAGACCTTGATGGAAAGTAACTCAGCCTAAGATATCAGAGTCAGCCCAGGCTCTTGGGACTCTAGCACAGGGAGCCCTGAATCCTGTCATCTTTCCAAGGCTGTAAAGTGACCCACAGGAGTGTATTTTTCTAGTGCTCTACTCTTACAAAGCTGATAGGGAACAATGGTTTTAAAACATCCATGTCAAACTTGGGTATTTTTTAGCTCCAAATTGAGAGTGTCATAAACAAAATTGAGGAACTGGTACAGAGACCATGGAGGAGTCCTTCCTGTTGGTTGCTCTTCATACTTGTTCAACCAGCTCTCTTACATCACCCAGGACTCTGAGCTTCGGGCTTGAACAGCCTACAAAGGTCTCAATCCTTTTGCATGAATTACCAATTTAAAAAATGTACTAGCGTTTTGCCTACTGGCCAGTCTGGCAGTGGTGTTTTCAACTGAGGTCTTGTCTGGCAAAATGACTGCAACTTGCATCAAGTTGATATAAAACCAGCCAGCCTAGTACCCAAACCTTTTAAAGATCCAAGCTTGCCTTGAAGATCAAACTGCTCCCAGCCCCCAGAAAGCCCTAGACCTGACAAAGCAGCGTATACATCTGTTAGGTGGGTCAGGGATTGAGTGTTACTTCAAAAGAAACTGAAGGAAAAAAAACCTACACACACACACACACTTGCACCTCTAGGCTGAGTAATGAATCCATCTGCTCAGGATGGAGATCATCATCTTTTCACCAAGCACAATGATCCCCATGTGATGGCTTTTTTCTCTTTTCCTTCTCAGCTTCCCTTTCTGTGTTCTGTAACCTTCTCACTTCCTCCCCACTCATGATCCAACTGGTGCCTCAGTATCCTGCTGAAGGGGAGAGCGTTCTTCTCCAAGTTCATAATCTTCCAGAAGATCTGATATACTTTTCCTGGTACAAATCAAAGTATAGCACCCTGGTTCTTAAAATTGTAGAATACAGTGGTGACATGAATTCCATCTTGTGGTGGCCTTCACATGGAAGAAGATGGATGGTGTATGACAATGGATCCCTGATGCTCCAGGATGTCACCGAGAAAGATGCAGGACTGTACACACTAGAAGTTTTAAACAAAGATTTCAATATTGAAAAAGCATTTGTAGAATTTTATGTAAAGAGTAAGTGACTCTCTATGGTCTGTAACTGCTTTATACACTGAAATATCAGGATTGGGCTGTGCCTGCTCTCCCCTCCACTATATTGTGTCTCCCCAATGGGGTAGGGGCCTTTACTGCAGAATGCACACTGGGTAGACAAACTAACAGATCAGACACCCTCACCTGTCTTTACCTGCACAGAGGAGGATCTGTGCTGGGTAAACTCAGCCCCAAGGTGTCAGCCACAGCCCAGACACCTGGAGCTCTCACTAGGCACATGCCCTCAGAAAGACTCTATGGGAATCAGGCAGTCCCTGGCTGATGAAGCCATGGGGTCCTTACAGAGAACACCAGGAATCTTTGACTCCCATGCTTTGCCCCTGGCTGGACTCAAGGTGACACTGGGGAGATTTTTGTAACTCTTTGTTTAGATTTCCTGTGAGAGTTGAGAGGGAGCAAGGCTTTACTGACTGTCCATGTCATAGGACTGTCATATGGAGTGTAGAACCAGCTATGTACTGTCATGACAGCTGCAGTTAGGTAGGTCACCTCTGCATCTCCTTCACCTGAGGCCCAGTAGACAGGTGTCTGGGCCATTATGCTATAGTTCTGATGGGCTTGAGACTTCACAGGAAGGCCAAGACAAGAAGGGAAGAAACAGAAGAGGCAGATACTCCAGATTCCTCCTTCACCTCAGGGGCCAGCCTCGGGAATTCTCTTCTGCATGTGAATAATAACAGATGCTGCTGATGGGAGCAGCTCCCCATCCCAAGGTCAGAACATTGCTTGTAACTAAGCTTAACTCATGTGCACAACAATGATCATGCACTGTGTCAGGGAACTTGAGACACAGGAAACAGTGCCTGAATTAGGGTCACACAGTCCCTGGGTGGCAGATCCAAAGTATAAGGTATTTCTATAGTCATGGTTCCAAATTCTCCCTGCTGGAAAGTTTATAAAGTACAAACTAAAGGTGGCCTGGTTGAACTCTTTGGACTTCTGTCATTTGGTACCCTCTTCTGTTTCTTCACAGAATATGTGACACAACCCTTTGTGAGAATCACTGATACCACGGTCAGAGGAGGTAGATCTGTGATCTTCACGTGCATTTCACCAGACAATGATATCTCTATTCGTTGGATCTTCAATAACCAGAATCTGCAGCTCACAGAGAGGATGACTCTTTCCCCAACAAAGTGTGCACTCAAAATAGATCCTGTCGGGAATGAGGATGCTGGAGAGTATCAGTGTGAGGTCTCCAACAGATTCAGTTTGAAGATCAGTCTCCCAGTCTGGTGGCCACGATGAGTGAGTGAGTTCTCTTCTCATCCCACAGCAGAATGGGGGCCTTTACTTATCAATGGAGTATAAAATGGAGAAAAGTTTTGTGGTGGAAATGATTAGTTAGCTACTCAGCTACAGCCAGAATGGAGACTCATGCCTATAATCCAGAGATACATGTGCGTACAAAGGAAGGCCAGGATTTAAAGTGAGGTTATTGTAAAAGGAAAATAAAGACATTAGTATGATAAGCAAAAGTAAAAGGCATTAAGAGCTTCACATAAGGGCAGATCATACTGTTTTCATCCTGAGAGTGGCATTCACAGTGGGACCTTGCACGAGTGTTTCCTGTTAATATGTATTTCTTTCCTTTTTAATTCTCTTCTCATTTATTACATCCTGACCACAGTTTCCCCTACCCCCACTCCTCCCTTAACCCCACTTCTTCTCTACTGTAGATCCACTTCTCTTCAGTTTCCTCTCAAAAAATGAGCAGGTCTTCCAGGGACATCTATAGAACATGGCATGGCAAGTTACATTAGGCTTGCTACTAACACTCATATCTGAGCTCAGAAGACAACCAAGTAGGAAGGAAAGGGTCCAAAGGGCAGGCTAAAGAGTCAGAGATGTACCCACTTCCACTATTAGGAGTTCCACAAGACTACCCACCTACATTACCATAACTTATATGCTGAGGCCCTAGGTCAAACTCATGCAGGGTCTGTGATTATCAGTTCAGACTCTGTGATCCTCTACAAGTCCTGTTTACTTGTTTCTGTGTTCCATGTTTTCATGGTGTCCTTGTCACCTTTAGTTCCTTCAATCCAGCATTCCCCTATTCTCTGAGGTTCTTCTGGTGTTGCCAAGTGTTTGGCTGTATGTTTCTGCATTTGTTCCCATATGTTGCTGGATGATGCTTCTTTATTGACCATTAGGCTGGACACTGATCTACTAGTATAAAATAATATTATTAGTAATCATTTCATTGAAATGTTTTTCTGGTCATGTTTGGTTTGTTCTTGAATTTCTGGGCTGGCCAGCCTCTGGTTCCTGGCTATCTAGGCAGTATCAAGGTCTGGGCTCCCTCTCATGGCATGGGCTTTAATTTGGAGGAGTCATTGACTGGCCACTACCACAAGTTCTGTTCCACCATCACACCAGTACATATTTCATGAAGGACAGATTGTAGGTCGAATGTTTTGTGGGTAGATTGGTATCCGAGTCCCACCATTTGAAGACTTCTGTAGTTGTAGAATATGGCAGGTTCAGGCTACCTTTTCCTTATAACTAGGATTCTTTACTAAGGTCACTAGTGTAGATTCCAGGGAATTTCTACAGTAGTAGGTTTTCACATTGCACACCAAATCTCCCACCACTCCAGTCATTACTCCAAGTCCTCTCTCTTCTATCCCACCTTCCCCCACCTGTTTTCTCCTGTTTCCAGCCCCACCTTCCTCCAATCCATTCACAAAATCTTTTACGTTTCTTCTTCCCAGGGAGATACATAAGTCCCACTTGAGTCTTCCTTGTTACTTAGGTTCTCTATGCATGTGACAAAACAGGACATCTAATTGCTTGTGTGCAATATTAGTTACAGTAGTAGACCTAAGGTGGGTATGCTTGTTCACCAGATTCAGAAACTTATGTATTTTCCACAAATAAGTTCATGTCATCTGCAGATGTATTTTATAGCCTATTAATTTATTACATTTTTATTAATTTGTGTTGCCTAATTGTTCTGTGTAGCACATCTAAGAGAATATTGAAGACAAGTGGCCGCTTCAGCATCCTTGTCTTGATGTTGGTCTTAGAGAGAAAACTATCAGTCTCCCCACTGACTACTGAATTGGCAATGCTTTTCACATGTGCCTGTAATGCAATTGCCTCTTCTACCTGTAGTTCATAATTTCCATCATTAAAACTTATTCACTTTTGTCAAATGTCTTTATTGAGTCAGTCTTATGAGTTATTCATGGAATCAGTTTTGTGTCTCTTTATGCTTCCATCGCTGTAGGTTCTGGGCTTCTAGGTAATTTTCTGTTTTATGTAAGTCACTCTATAATTACTCCCATCACTACTGAGTAGTTATGAAAATTTTAGTAATCTGAAAAATGGACCGCAAGTTCTCAAATTTCACTTTTAGTGTTAATAATGTTACTCTTTTAAAAACAAAGCTAATCTAATAAGATATTGTTAATGCCATTAATCGCTTTAAAGAATTAAGTTTTTTCTTTTATTGAAACTAGATTCCTTTTTGTTACAATGTATACTCTTTATAATGTCCCTTCTCTCAACACTTTCCAGTTCTTCCCCATACTCCCTATAGAGGGAAATCCACTCTTTTTCTTTCTCTCATTAGAGAAGAACAGGCCACTAAGAGATATCAATAAAACATGACAAAATAAAATATGATATTCATGTTGAACCCTGACACCCAACAGAAGCAACAGTCACAAGAACAGACACAAGAGTCAGAGACTCACTTGTTCTCAGAGTAAAGATTCTCATAGAAATAATAATATAATAGCTATAGCATACATGAAGAAAACCTGATGCTGACTCATGTAGCCCCTGTGCCTGCTGATCTGATGTAGAAACCTCTTCTCTGAGGACTAGACTTTATAGTACTTGAAGATTCTATGCAAGCTAGCAACAGAGGAAAGCAATCTATTGTCCTACCCAGTTGAGATCCCTACAAATGACAGCAATGACCAGCATGGCAAGATATTCCTAAATGTGCACAAGTGGCAGTTATCCCTTTGAGGTTGTGAAAAACTGTCTAATTGGACTTCAGGATGCTCAAAAAGGAGGGAAATTATGGCTGGTACTGGAATGCAATCAACTGTATGTGGATAGTGATTTTACACATCCTATAGGAGAGCCTATAATGGACATTTTCCTAAACCAGTTTAATATCTAGGGTTGTTCTAAATACACATCCTTATTCCCACAGACAAATATAGCTCTAGCCCTACACTAAAAAAGATGCTGTTTTTTTGCAGAGGCTACCAAAGAAATCTAAGACTAATGCAAATGCAGTGAACAATGGATAATTGGTGGTATATTTAGGAATGTTGTCCATAGGCTCATATGTTTTAATGCTTGGTCCTTAGGAAGTTGCACTATGAGGAGGTGTGGCCTTGTTAGAGGAAGTTTGTCACGCTTGAGGTGGGCTATGTAGTCTTATATTGTCAAGCTACTCCCAGTGTGGCACACAATCTCCTTCTGTTGCCTGACGATTAAGATGTAGAACTCTCATCTCCTTCTCCAGCACCATGCCTGCCTGCATGTCACCTTGTTTTTTGTGATGAAAATAAAGACTAAATCTTTGAAAGTGTAAGCAAGCCCCAATTAAATGTTTTCCTTAATAAGGGTTGCCATGACCTCAGTGTCTCTTGACAGGAATAAAACCCTAAGATAGACACCGTTATGTATTCAACACTACCTGTTCTATCTATATCACAACCCCCTTGTTTGAGGTTCAGAATCTCAGAAGAGGATTGGAAATGCTGCAAGAGGCAGAAAACCAGGATGTCTACTGTGAGCTTATGTCATCTATATATTACAGGAAAGCTACACCCAAGAAATGTCAACTCATGGCTGAATAAATAGACCTGAAAAAATGACAACACCAACTGACTTTCCAGAGTACATGGGGAAATCCTGAGAGACTCCACTCCTACATAAAGAGCTCCAGGCAATTAATTTGAGTTCTGAGAGAAGGAGACTCAGTATTCTCCAGGGATGAGCCCCTGATAAGTAATCAAATCCCACGTGGTTAACCATAAACACATACACACATGGGAAACACTAAATGGACCCACAAGATTGTATTTATACATTAGTTAATTTATAATTAAGTATATGTGTAATAATAATGACAACTAAATAAAAAGCCATGAAGTTGATAGGGAGTCAAAATCCTAAGAGGAGGTAGAGTGAGATAGGGTGGGATGGGAAGAATGTAATGTAAAGACAACATACATGTAGAAGATTCTAAAAAAGTACTTTTGTAAATTGAGGAGCCTCTTCTAAGAACACCCTCCATTTCTGGCCAGCATCATTGAGCAGTCTTCTCCTGATCCCAGAACAAAGGAAAGGCCTGATCTTTTACGAACTTTGAGCAGTAGTGGAATATTTCACACCAAGTGATGTAGTTCAGTGTAGTGTAAATGACAAGGAACATGGAGGAGCCAGGTACTGTAAACAGAGTAATCCGGTCACAGCACAGACAGCTCCTCCACTCTATCCTAGAGTGAGCTGCAGGAGATGTGGCCTGATTAAGGATGTGGGAATCTGGCCTAAAGCTGCAGACCTGTGTCCTGACACAAATGTGAAGTGACTAAGTATTGACATTGGATAAGAGGAGGGGAACTCAAAGAATACTGTAATTTTTTTTATTTATTACATTCGTGTTTTAATTTTACACATCAGCCATGGGTTCCCCTGTCCTCCACCCTCCTGCCCCCGCCCTCATCTTCCCCCTGTAATTTTTTAAGATAAGAGTTTGAGAAGAATCTCAGAATTTGTGCTTTCAGAGTACCATGAAAAGACAGAGGGGGACAACAGTTCAGTAGCAGGAGGCTCTTGGTGAGCAGGAAATGTTAAGAGGAGGGGGGTATGCTGGATTGTTCCCTAGTCAAAGGTAATCACCATTGGCCATTATATATTGATGACTAAATTTCCCAACTATGACAAGGTGACTCTCCAAATGAAAATCTCACCAGGATGGGCCATAGAGATTGCTCAGTGGGTAAAGGCACTTGCTGCTAAGGCTGACATGCTGAGTCATTCTATATGCCACACAGGATAGAGGGACACACACAACTCACCCATGTTTGCTAACTTCCTTATGTCTGCAGAGAAAGGAGGGCTGGGGAGATGACTCATTGGTTCAGTACACTTGTTACTCTTCCTAAGGTCCTGAGTTCAGTTCCCAGCACCAATATGAGATGGTTTCACAACCAAATTTTCTAACTCCTTCTCCAAAGGATTCCACAAAGTCCCCTGGCATCAGAAGGTTCCTGCACACAGTTCGTACAGAACTATATGCAGATGTAAAAGTAAAATAAATCTTAGAAAAATAAAATGGGAAAGACATGGCCCAAGGATTTTAGAGGCAGCAAAGAGAGAAGGTATCCCCCACCTACCAAATGCTCTTAATTGTGAGCAGACCTGAAAACAGTCAGGTTGATCCATTCAGAAACCTGATAATACAATTTTATACAGGGTGAGTGGACATGTTCAGAGCACTAATTAAAAGGATGACACATCACATTGCTTCTCTTCACCTAATCCTGTAGACTCACTCAGACACTACACTGAAGCTTAGGAATGATCACACCTGCTTTAGGTCGCACCCTCCTTTCCACCAAATGCAAATTATAAAAAGAAAAAGGGAAAGATATAAAAATGACAAAAGGTAGACTACTGAATCTACATTTAAAAAGGAACTACTTGTTTTAAATAGGATAAATAATGAAAAATTTTTGTCTGAGTTTATCAAATGTTACTGGACTGGACATTGTATATATATATATATATATATATATATATATAATGGAGTTTTTCATCTGAATTTGTCAAATGTTAATGGACTAGACATCCTTAATGTAATCTTGACTGTATATTGTATATACTTATTAGATAGTTTTTCTTGTATTAGTTATAAGCTTTTTTAAATTTTAGACAAAAAAGAGGAAATGTGGTATTGTGTTCCCCCAAATATTGTGCACCCAAATAAATTTATCTGGGGGTCAGAGAACAGATAGCCACTAGATACAGAGGCTAGAAAATGGTGGCACTCATGCCTTTAATCTTAGCATTTCAGAGACAGAAATCCTTCTAGATCTCTGTGAGTTCAAGGCCACATTGGAAACAGCCAGGCATGGTGACACATGCCTTTAATACCAGGGAGTGATGGTAGAAAACAGAAAAGTATATAAGGCGTGAGGACCAGAAACTAGAAGCATTTGGCTGGTTAAGCTTTTAGGCTTTGGAACACAGTTCAGCTGAGATTCATTCCAGATGAAGACTCAGAGCTTTCCAGTCTGAGGAAATAGGATCAGCTGAGGAACTAGCAAGTGAGGTAGCTGTGGCTTGTTCTGTCTCTCTGACTTTGCAGCATTCACTCCAATACCTGGCTCAGGTTTGATTTTACTAATAAGAACTTTTAAGATTCCTGCTACAGCAAATGGCCTAAGATTCCATCTAGACTCATTTTTTTTTAATTTTTAGAAGAATTTTATATGATTTGATGATAATCATGAGTGTTTTGCCTTTATGCATGTCTGTGTACTACCTGCATGCAATGCATGCAGAGTCCATTGGGTTAACTAGAATTGGAGTTCAGTGTTATGGTGAGCTAACCAGTAGGTGATAGGAATTAAACCATGTTCTCTGAAAGAGTATTCAATGCTCTTAGCCAAGAAGCCTTCCTTCCCTCAAGCTCCTAGCCTTGCTTTCAACCTGCTGGTACCCTCCACATACTGCTTAACTCACTACAGAATCACTGTAGCACAATGCAGCTGAAGGTGAGAGTAGTCTATTGGTTCTTTTTTTAAAGTTTTTTTTGAGACAGGGTTTCTCCATGTAGTTCTGGACCTCACTTTATAGACCAGGCTGGCCTCCAATTCAGAGATCTCTTTGCCTCTGACTCCTGAGTGCTGGAATTAAAGGCATATGCTACCACTGCCCAATATTCTATTTGCCCTTCATCTGCCGGGGTATGGCAGTAAAAAAGTAAAACCTTTAATTTTTATCAGTATAAAAAAATTTTACTGAGGAAAACTGTTAACTGTGGTTGACATTTATGGACATATACAGCCCTACTAGCCATCGATCAAAGCTTACTGGGGCCTGCATTCAGTGGCAGAGACAATACTCACAAATCAATTTTTGCTGTTTCCAACAACATCCTGATAGGCACATGATATTTTATTTTATTTTTTTAATTTTTTCTTTATTATTATGTGTTTTAAATTTTATACATCAGCCATGGGTTCCCCTGGCCTCCCCCCTCCCACCCCCACACTCACCTTCCCCCCAGCCCCTCCCCTCCATTCCCATGTCCTCCAGGATCAAGGCACCCCTGGGGATTCATTTAAACCTGGTGGATTCAATACAGGCAGGACCTGTCACCTCCTTGCAGACTGAGCAAAGTGTCCCTGTGTAAGCCCAAGGTTTCAAACAGCCAGTTCATGCACTGAGGACAGACCCTGGTCCCACAGACTGGGTGCCTCCCAAACAGATCAAGCTATTCAATGGTCTTGCTTATCCAGAGGGCCTGATCCAGCTGGGGGCTCCACAGCCTTTGGTTCATAATTCATGTGCTTCCATTCATTTGGCTATTTGTCCCTGGGCTTTTTGCAATCTTGAATATTTTTAAAATGTTTATTTCATTTTATTTTATTTTTAGCACAATTGGTATTTAAACAGTTAGTGCATGCCCACCTTGTGTAGACCAACTGCAATGTCAATCTTGTATCTGAATTCACCTTGCTGAGAACAGGATGTGTGATGAGGTAACTCAGCCAAAGGATCAGAACAAGTGCAAATTGTGTGGATATCACCATAAATGTAGCCCTAAGAAAAATCCTGAGGACTCAGGGACCATCTAGATGAGGGAACTGTGGAATATTATTAGAGGGGAGACCCACTACCAGAATGTCCTAGCTCCAGATCATTGTCCCAGACTCCTGACTCCAGGTGAACTGAGGAATGTGGGCAGGCTTGGAATCTGAAATGTTAGAGCTAACAGAGAAGAATGATTTATCAGATGTCTGAATTTTCTAGTTCATGTCACCAGTCAGTACACTGCCATGAGAGTCACAGTTAGGCGAGGTCACCTGGGCATGTCCTTCTGAGTCTCAGCACAGAGAGAACAGCTGCACAGCTTCCCAGGTCCTTAGCCAACTTGTCTGATGTGCTTATATTGTGGGAATTTGCTCTGCCAAAGACCTTGGGGTGCCTGGCCTGATAGAGACATGTTTTTTTTTCTTCTATGTACATGACTGCTTAAAACTGAGGAGGAGGCATGATCTCTCTTTTCCTTTGGGTGATTGGAGACCAGATGACTGGTTCCATTCACCTCTCTGGGCAGAATGGAGAAAGATAATGGCAGTTTACTTTGTTCTGTGTCTGTGACCATGATTCTCCCCATTTTATATTCTAATACATCCTTGACACCCTTTAACAGACTCTCAGGGATTCACTTAACAAGTGGAGCTTGCTTAACAACCCCTGCTAGCAATGGCCTTTGCAGCTCCATTCGCCTGTTTTGGGTCCAAATTCTATCTTTTGAAATTCCTGACCCTCTTGGGTTCTGAGGCTCATGCACAGGACCCAGAGCCTGCATGCTCCCACCTTGGCCCAGGTGTATTCCTCTATTCTGGGGGCAAATGGCAGCTTCCCACCATATGTTCCACAGCCTCTGACCTGCTCCGTTCAAGAAGGACCTGCAATTAGGCAATCCCTCATCCACAAGTGCATGGTCTGAAGTCTGGGCACTGTAGCCTTCTGCTCCACTTAAGCACTGAAGCACAAAGAGGTCAGCAGCTAGCTACACACAGCTCTGTGCTCTTTTGTGGCCAGAGCTCCTAAATTAGAATGCCACCTGTGTCCTGTTGGCTTGTAGCATATGTGTTCCATTCTGCCAGGGATATTGTCATGGGCACCGATGTGAACCAGTGCCCACTGGCCCTTGCCCATTCTGAACAGAATTGCTGGTACATTCCACCAGCCTACTGGTAGTTGGCAGCCCCTCAGCACCCACTGCACATGTGAGTGCCAGCAGGCTGCTCTCTAACCAAAATCTGCTCAGTGTAATTGCATTCAATCCTGCTTAGAGCTTATAGGTTAGTGAACTTTGGGAGCACAAGCCAGAGCAGAGTGACAGTGCCCCAAGAACTGCTCTGGTCCCACACCTGTGACACCTGCTGGCCATACATTTTAAACTTTTGTTATGATATTAATGGTCATATAGAATACTAACTAATTTTAGAAAAAAGGTTTCATATAGCTGCCTCTACATGTTTTTTGTCTCTTTCAATTTTCTGCAGGGAATCATGATCATGCCTATCAGTGACTTTGAAGTCTCCAAAAAAGATGATAGGCCCTCGAAATGATGATTCCACATGGACAATAATAATACCAATAAACTGACAAACATCACCCAAAGATCAGCTTTGGATTACAAACTGCTCAGTACAGTTTTGAGATGGCTAGCTGAGATGATCCAGCCTCACAGACTATTTGAGCGAGAACTTGAGATAAGCCCTGCACTTTTGCATTATGCAGAGACTGGGCAACAAGTGATACAGCTACCTCTCCCAGGACTTGGCAATTAACCCACAATTTTTCTTTCAGGATCCCCTAAAGATGCCTTCACCCCCAAACAGCAGGCAGCAATTTTAAGGACACAAGACCACATTCCCAAGAGGTGGGGTGTGTGGTTTCTGGTTTTTCAGTGGGTTTTGGATATTTCTCATTGCTTAGGATGGTTGGTTACAAGTTGTTGTTGTTAATGATCAGAAAAAAGCCTAAACAAAGAAGATTAGATTTAGGGTTTTTGTTCCAAAAAAAGAGGATATAGTTATAAAATGAAAGGTTGATTATTGAACATATTGTGAAAAAAAGAGGATATAAGATAAAAGGTAGATTATTAAATCTACTCTGCAAAAAATATAGAAATGATGGATAAAGGGTAGATTATTGAATCTACTCTGAAAAGAAAAAAGAGAGAATATGGATATGATACGGTTAAAAGGAAGATTATTGAATCTACTTTTAGAAAGGCAAATACTAATTTTAAATATTTTATATTGGATTGGATTTTTGTATATTATATACAAATTATGTATTTTGGTAGAAATTTGAGATTAATTTTGTTAGAAATTACTGTACATATATTTCTAATCTTGTTCAAGGTATTGTAACTATACAATTCATTTAACAACATAATGCAATTTGATAGTCCTTAAAAGTTATTATTACCAACTAATTAGGATATGAAGAAATGCAAGTTAATAGTCATTTCAATCAAACTTGTAGTCATATTAGTTATGTTTTCAAGGTCAAACAGATATATCTTAGATATACAGGTCATCTTCAAACGTTTCAGAGATTTATAGATTATGGAATTTAAGATATTTTAATGCCAGATTTTTTTCTTTTTTTTTTCTTTTCTTTTTTTTTCTGAGACAGGGTTTCTCTGTGTAGCTTTGCACCTTTTGTGCAACTCACTCTGTAGCCCAGGCTGGCCTTGAACTCACAGAGATCCACCTGCCTCTGCCTCCCAAGTGCTGGGATTTTATGATGAGACATGTCTACTCCTGGCAGCACCAATCTACTTCAGAGAAGATGATGGGCATTGAAAAAACTCCTTATACAATTTACTTTCTTGGTGGCAAACGTTAGCTACTGGGCAAAAAAATGCCCTTGCCTCAACTGCTAACATTATTCTGTCTAAAATAGACAAGCAGGACAAATAAAACAAAACAAAACTACAAAAAGGACTGCTGATCCTTGCCAAGACAAGGTAGAAAGGCTCTTAAGAAAATCCTGTTTCACAGATGAGTCTGTCAGATATGCTAAGACTGTTGGCCAAAGATGGATGCCCTAACATTGCAGAGAAACCTCTGGTGACTGACCAAGCAGCCTGCTGTTTCTGTCATCTCTCACATTTTTTTGGAAGTTGCTTGTTTGCACTCCCTGTTTAAGTAGGTAATACTATTTCCTTCTTGAGTCTCTGAGAGAGTTGAAGATTAGATAACTAGAGTTTTTCTTGTTAATGTAAAGTGTATAATTTTGAAAGACATCAAATATAGTTTTTGGTTGGTAATACAAGTTAGGTTACAAAGTGAATTAAGTACATCTTGGACTCACCAAAATAGAATAGGTAATGAAATATTTTCACTGAATTTATCAAATGCAAATGGACTAGACATTGTTAATGTATATATTGCCTGTACATATTATATATAGTTATTGTACTTATTGTATATAGTTTTTCTTACGTTAGTTATAACTTCTTTTATTTTAGGCCAAAAGGGGAAATGTGATATTTTATTTGTGCTCTAAGGAATAAGGCTTGCCTAGGGATCAGAGGACAAAGTCAGATATTATATTTAACACAGAGGTCAGTCAGTGTTAGCACACACCATTAACCCTAGCATTTGGAAGGCAGTGACACATCCTGACCTCTCTGAGTTCAAGGCCACACTAGCAACAGAGCTGGGCACGGTGGCACATGTCTTTAATCCAAGCACTAGTTAAACATAGAGGTCTAGAGGTCTGGACACACAGACAGGAAATAATAGAGCTGTGTTGAAAGAGAAAGTGATGTAGCTGGGTGGAGAGAGGAAGATGGCAGGGCACAGAATGGTATATAAGGTGTAAGTATACAGGAGGTAGCTCTCTTGGTCTGAGACTTTCCTTCCAAGTAAGAACTTGTGGCTGGCTTGTTCTATTCCTCTGATCTTTCAGCTTTTGCCCCAATATCTGCTTCCGGGTTTTTATTAATTGGATGTTTAGCTTTTTGTGTTACATCTTGGTCCAATCAGAGCTGGCTGAGTCTGTCCCAGGAAGAAGCTGTGGTCTTTGGGAATTGTTCCCAATGTAGAAAAAGAGCAGTAAAGATTTAGACACCAGAGATGGGCTGGCAGTGTAGCTGCAGCCCCTACACTACTATCCTTTCCTTTGAGTATCAAGAAAAATGAAATGTCCAAGAACCTTCATTTGAAAATTTTTTGTACAAAATTCTCCTCCTGATGATGCTTATTTCTGGATGAACACAACAGCTAACTCTAGTCCAGATTTCCCAGACAAATTCAGAACCTTTAATAGACCCACCCTACTAGATGGAATAGGTATATTTGGGAGCCACAGTGAACAAAATGACAGGTGCTGCATCTCACCTGTTCTGAACGCATCAGGGCATCTCACAGTTAATATATTGATCATCCATTGTGTAACCTCAGACATGGGAGTTCAGTTCTACCTGTGATCTCCCGTGTATGATATCAGGACACATGCCAACAGTCAGGGAATTGCTTCTGTGAGTCATGACACAAGGCAAAAACAAAGCAGATGTCAGCCCTGGGATGAGGCATTGTTCTCTGAGGGCATGAGGATGCTTATCAGCCTTGTTGTTCAATGTTTTGTTTGCAGAAGAAACAGAGAGAGAAAAGTTCAGAAGGATGTGGGACAGCACTGAGAGTGGAAGGGACAGAGCTGTGCCTTGAACAGAGACCCAATAACCTACTTCCAAATTGATTATTGAAAATACTCAGTCTGGGAGACTATTCAGCTCAGAGTGAGGAAGGATAGCAGAGCCTGGAGGCCATGTTGGCATTTAAGCTCTTCTCACAGAGAGAAGACAGATGAGGGCATCCTCTCTGCTTCCCTGCAGGGTTGTCCCCTCTGGTTGTGGCTCCTGCTCACAGGTAAGGTGTTGTGATTGTGGAGGGGAGCTCAAACATAGGTTGGGGTCTCCTAAACAGGACAGAAGCCCTAGGAAAGACTAAGGGTTTCTCTTTACAGTCATAGGGTAGAGGATACAGTGAAGGACAGAGTCTTAGCAGCTAGAAGATGGGAGTGAACAGGAGATGATGAAAGAAATTGAAAAGCCCCAACCACTCTCTATTCAAAGTCAGACACATTGGCTGTCAGGTTCTGAAGCCAGATGTTATCAGCCTTGACAGGATAACTCTCCAAAATGAAATCAAGCAGGGTTGGGCAAGGAGGATGGCTCTGTGTGTAGAGACAAGAAAACCTCATTTGATTCCTCAATTCACAGAGGGTATATGGAAAGGAAAACTCTTGCAGGCTCTTCCCTGCCCTCTACACATGTGCTTATGCATGCAACTGCAGATGTACACACCTGGGCACTTGCTTCCACACAATCACTATTGCATGGACTGGCGATTGTGCACATTCATGCACATGCCTTCACAAATACACACACATAAAACATAACTAAATTTAAGATAATTCAAATCATACTTGAGTACAAATATTGTCATTAATGCCAAACACATGAACTATATAGATAAACCAATGGTGATACCCTTTATTCTTAGCTTCCTTCCTTCCTTTCTTCCTTCCTTCCTTCTTTCCTTCCCTCCCTCTCTCCCTTCTTCCTTCCCTCCCTCCCTCCTTCCTTTGTTCCCTCCCTCCCTCCCTCCTTCCCTTTCTCCCTTCCTTCTTTCCATCTTTCCTTCCTTCTTTACCTTCCTCCTTTCCTCCTTCCCTTTCTCCCTTCCTTCTTTCCATCTTTCCTTTCTCTGCCATTGTCTGAGTCTTTTCCAGCAACTGACCCTGCCAAAACTGTCAGAATAATTGATGTTCTCATTAAGCACTGGTTCTGTTGAACCATCAACAGAGTATCTAGAAGATGAAGTCATGGGTTTTCTAGATAAAAAGGGAACAGAAAAAAAAGTTAGAAAATGAGGATCCTCCAGAAGAGGAGGTCAGAGAGGCATTGCTCCTTGCACCAATACTCTTTATGTGAGGTGGAATGTATGTGGGGAGCCAGGACAATTCCTAAGCAAAGAATTCCATATAGAGGAGAGCACATCATTAGAGGCTTTGAGAGAATGGAGGTCATGTCACTCACCTCCATCAAGGAGGATAGGAACACCCTTACCCACACATCTAGGCTGAATACCAGAACAGTACTGATTGTTTTTCTCTCCTCCATTCCAGACTCCTTTTTAACATGCTGGCATCTTCCCACAACTGTCCAAATCACCATTGAATCAGTGCTACACCAACTGGTTGAAGGAGAAAACATCCATGTACATGCCGACAATCTGTCAGAGAATCTGTGTAGTGGATAGCCATCCCAGCATTGGCCTGGAAGTTCCAACCCCCATTGAGGCTTCGGTAATGGTCATGCCCACAAGGCAGGGTGGAGGAGGAAGTGGAAGACCAAGGATGGGGAAGAGGTCTGGCACTTGGTTCCCTGACTGGGAATCGAACCCAGGCTGTGGTGGTGAGAGCGCTGAATCCTAACCACTAGACCACCAGGGTTGGAACTTACATGTACAGTAACTGAGTCTCTGTGAACTCTGGGTGCTATATAGGGTTCATTCCATTGGCCACACATGAGCATGAGATTCTCTGCATACATTCCTTCTTCATTGTGTCCCCATCTTGGGGTTTAAACATTTAGTGAAGGATACACATGGTGTAGAATAATGGCAATAGGTCAAAATCCTTCATTTGACCCCACCTGTAGGCATCTGGATGCATGATGGGTAACTTGCCCCCAACATATCAGCTCAAAGGCACCAGACTAAGGTATGTAGACTCTTTGGATTCACTCAAGGAATGTGTCCCTGAGAAAAACCCTGAGGAATGAATGTTGGGCCTACTTTAGGAAAATGGTAGCCTCACAGAGAAGTCAGCCCAAAGATGCCCTGTCTGCAGACTTTTGTCCAAGACTTAGCTCTAGGCATCCCTGAAAATCATTTTCCTAGGTTTGTATTTTAATTTTCTAAAGGCAGGAAACAGTGATTTTTAGGGGTCAAAGTTTTGAGTTGTGTAGAGCCAGCTGGTGTACTGTCATGACAATCTTGGTTGGTCTAGGTCCCTTGGTCATCTTCTCTGGAGGGTCATCTGGAGAACATAGCTCAACAGGTGTCCAGGCCATTCACTCACTGTCCTGATGGGCTTATGAGACTTCACTGGAGAGTCATGGTCACCAAGGAGAGAACCAGAGGACACAGGTCCTCCTGACAAGTACTTATTTTCTGAGTACTAATTCAGGTAATTCTCTCTTTTAGGGAAATGCTAACAGGTTCTGGTGATGTGTACAGCTATCTAGACATGAGCTGCAGTTCCTCTAGTGATAAACAGTGGCACTATCAGGCAACACAATCAATACTCAGAAAAGTATTTGTCTGAACCAGGACCTTACCTTGTAGCCTGGCTTCCACTTCTGTCACTACAGACCTGCCAGTCATGAATGTGGCCTTCTCAGACCTACTGGCTCCTTCCTGTGTCTGATACATTGTTAAGGTCTAATATTCAGTTTCCCCTTAATGTAGTTTTCTTGTAAATAAGAGGGTACCAAAGGGGAACGATCTAGACTGATGTGCAAGATATTTTAGAAGGCCCAGGGAGCTCATGGGCAGACTCATGACACAGCTCACTAAGCAGTGAGTGAGAACATTGTCTTGCAACTAAGCATGGGACAGTAGAATCCACACCTTCTTTCTATGACTCAGATCTCCCAGTCTCCAGGATGTGAGACTCATGACTCATCAGCTCCTGGGCCTGTGTCCTGAGTCAGAGCCTTGCCTTGTGACTTCATTGAGAATAGTTCTGCCTCTTTCCTCATGTATCATGCAGCTGGTCCCTTTATAGCCCTCAAAGACATCTCTTTCCCCATCTTGCTGAGAGTAATTCCATATTTCTGCAACATGGAGATCACAGGGTAGACTGTGTGTATAGCTCTGTTTGTGCATCCCACAGGAAGTGCAGAGACTCTCTCTTCATTGCTGACAGACAAAGGCCAGGACAGAGTAGAAGGCAGCCCTGGGTTGAGCTACTGTTTTCTCAAGGTACAGGGATGTTCCTCAGCCTTGTTCACATGTGGTCCCTTCTCCTGCTAGCTTTTGGATGTTCAGCTCTTTATTAGACCAATCAGGTGTTTTAGACAGGCAAAGTAACTCAGCTTCACAGAGTTAAACAAGTGCAACATAAAAGAATGCAACACAACTTTGCATCAATAAACAAATATTTCACAGCATAAACAAATGTAGCACACCTTCAACTAATATTCCAAAACACACTACCTGTCCAGGGCTCCTCTTAAAAGTGTGGAGACCATATCTAACAGTGTATGAGAGGAGAGGACATACCTACTGTTTGGAGTTTGTAAATGGTGCAATGACCTGAGAGGAATTTCAGGAATTATAGAACAGAAGATAGAGCCCAGAAGAAGCTACCACCAGGACACTACTTTTGGTTTAAAAAAATCAAGGGAAAGGTAAGGTCAGATTATTTTTGCCCAAACTTATTCAGCATGTCTACAATATTGTAAAAAATGGTGTTCTCAGGTATGACATCCTACATAAAAAAATCAAGCAGGTGTTAATAAGTGACACAGTTTAGTGGATATTGGCATTTGCCCTGTTGTTGTTAACCTAAGAATGAATGAACATAGGACTTTCTCTGACCTCTACTGTGTGCAGCACTCACCCACACACAATTCAAGAGATGCAGTATTGAACCCAAATTCTCACACAAATATAGTTTGTAAATAAGTGTAAAAAATTCAAATTAAATGAAAAAAATAACTCTGTATCTCCAAACCTATGATATTCTTAGATAATTACATAGGACTACAGTATCCTGGGATATCATTCATTTATTCATTAATTTCCAGAGGCATTTGAGATTTTATGGGCAGTACTTCTTTCAAAAGTATAAGACAAAACTCAGTTCTCATGAAGCCCCAGGACTAGTTGACTGACAGACAGATAATTAAAGAAGCTAGAAGGTAAAGTCGGATGTTAACTTTAGTCCAGGGTTTCCCAAGAAAAATCAGAAGCCATCTAGACCTACCCTATCCTAGATGTTATTAGGATGTATGAAGAACACAGTGAACAGGGTGAGAGGCCTTGAATCCCACCAGTGTCTAAGATCCAGACAGTTGACATTTGAAATACTGGCCATTGATGCTGTAGCCCTAGGCATGAGATTTCAGTTATCCTATTGATCTTCAGGGGACAATATCAAGACTCAAGCTCAACACTCACAAAAATCATGTCCCTGAGCTTTCTTTGCCTAGCAGACTGGTTTCCATCCTTGCCCCTACTAACTGGAAGCTCTCTCCAAAAACCCTGCTCTGACCTACTGGCTGCTTCTTTTGTCTGAAAATGCTTTTCTGCATGGACAACCTGAACTCCCAATCCTTCTGTCATCTCTCATAAAGAAAGATAGTATTCTCTCTGGGAAATCTCCTAGACAAAGGGCATAAGATGCTCAAGAACATCAAAGAGGATATGGGATTACCCAATACACAGCTCACACACCAAAAAATGCTGAAAGTTGCCTTGAGATCCTCCATAGAAAGAGGGAGCCCACAGTCCTCTCATAGACACACTGGTCACCTCTTCCCCAATACTGAGGACATGAAACTCCTCATACAACTGCTTCTGTGCCTTCTTCTTGGGTCTGGAATTTGGTGACATTAGTCATATAGGATTGATCTTTATCCAGAGTCACTACACAGCTGGTCTCTTTGAGCTCTCAGATACATCTCTGTCAATTTTCTGCTGGGCATGAATCCCACCTTCCTAGAGCACTGAGAAGACTGGGTGCTCAGGGCAGATTGGGAGCTCAGCTAGGTCTCTGCATCCCAGGAAGGACATGGACAGTCCCCATGCATAGCTCAGCCATCACATGAAGGTGAAGGGTCCCTGTGAAATTCTCCCTCAGATGATGGAGCCACCGACCCCTCTCCAGGATTAAGGTCACCTCCTGCTTTTCTCAACCACATGAATCTTCTCACACAACTCCTGGGCCTCATAAAAATCACCCTGAATGGTGACTTCATTGAGAGTGAGTCGTTCCCATTTCCCAGGCACCGCTCAGCTTGTCCCTTTCCAGATTCCACAAACATCTGTTACAGTAAATCTCACCTTCCCAGAGCATTGAGAACACAGGGAAGTCTAGGTACTCTGCTTGGATTCTGTGTCATAAAGGACACATTGGGAGAACAGACCAGAGGGAAGCCCTGGTGTGAACAGATGTTATCCTAGGGTACAGGGATGATTGTCAGCCTTATTGCTCATTGTGATCTGGAGGACTGAAATATTGAAATATTGATGTATATACACACACACACACACACACACATATATATATACATGCGTGTGTATACATAACATATATGTTTATGTATGACTAAGTGTTGAAGGGACAGAGAATGGCCTTGCCTGAAAGTGTGTGGGAGGAGAGGGTCTTAGAGACAAGCTGGACTGTTCTAAGGTAGAAGGACAGGAAAGGCTTCCTCAAGCTGTCTCCTGACTTCTGTCTAGGTGCTGTGACCTGTATTCACCCACATACACAGTATGATATACACCTGCACCTGCATAAACACCCACACTTCTACATACTCACACCCATACACCCACTCCCCACAAATACATAAGCTAGTAGAAGCTGGGGTTGTGATTAGTGTCAATAGCTTTACATATGAAAATTTCACTAATTCCTTGACATGCAAGGCCCTGGAACATTCATTCTTCTGTGCATCAAAATGCATCTAGGTCTGTCCAGGCATCAGGCCTTTGAGATTGATAAAGCTAGTTTTTCCAACAAGGTCCCAGTTCTTATGGACTGGAAGACAAACTAGGAAGACATCTCTAAGTGTAGTCATGGACTGACTGCATCCAGAGAGACAAGAGATCAAAGAGGTCAGATGATAAAGACTGGGTTCCCATAGGTCAGGGAAGTATGCCACTTGGACATTTTCTGGAAGTGTGCAGGCATGTGAAAACAGTGAGTGTGGAAACACATGAGGAGACAGTTTTACATGGAGTACATGACACAGTCAGGTGTGTCAAAGTCACACAGTCTTTTCCTTACTCCCTATGAGTAGGACAGACACTCCCACTCACCTCAGCTGAGTGATGATGCTAAGGTTCTCAGTACACAGGACCCCATCTTTGGGCCAGAGACAGGTCTCAATATTGATGAATTTATCTCTGTTCCATTTTAGCCCTCAGGCACTCTCCTACCACTGTCCACAACTCTACTGAATTAGTGCTGCCCAATGTTGTTGAAGGGGATAGTGCCATCCTTCTTGTTCATAATAGGCCATAGAACATCTGCTGCTCTTTTGGTACAAAGGGGGTAACCATTGACATCAGATATGAAACTTCATAAAACATAATAACCAGTAATGGAATTATGCTGGAGGCTGTACACAGTGGTAGAGAGACTTGTACCCCAATGGATTCCTGCTGCTCTACAATGGCACTCAGAAGCATGCTGGGTCCTACACTCCTCAAACCAATACAGAGTTTGAAACTCAAGAAACACATGTGAACCTCCACATGTACATTTAGTGATTCTTTGTGACCTCTGGGTTCTGGTGGCATTGATTTCCCTTTACACACACAGGACTATTCGTTGTGGACCAACTGCTTTCTCTCTACATTCTGTCTCCATATTGGCATTTGTTCACTTAGTTCAGGACACATATTGGATAGACATAGTAAAATAGACCAGAATCCCTCACCTGACTCTATCTACAGAGAAAGACCTGTGAATAGTACCTCAGCCCAAGGATGTTAGTCAGCCACAGAGTATTGGTGTTCTTACCATGAACATGGCCTTGAGGAAGATCCCTTGGGAGTAAGGCATGGCCTACCTAGGAGATCTATGGTTTCATTACAGTAAGGTGAGAATCTAGAAGCCCTGGCTCCAGACCTCTGTTCCAGACTCAACTGCATATGACCATAGAGAGCTTGTCTCCAAGGCTAAAAATTGACTTCTTGATAGAGCTGACAGAGAACAAATCTTTACTGACTGTCCAAGACCCATAGAGTGTGGAACCAGCTGTGTACTGCCATGATATCTGCAGTAAGGTCAGTCACTTGGGTGTCTCCTACACCTGAATCTCAGTGGACAGTTGCCAGGACATAGTCAATCTTCTGACGGGCTTAGGAGACTTCACAAGAAGGTCAGGATTCCCAAGTGGAGGACAGAGGAGACAGGTCTCCAGGCAGCTTTCTGTTCTGGGCCCCTAGGGAATTCTTTTCTGAAGGTAAATAGCAACATTATTTTGGACTTGTGCAGCTGTTTCATCCAAAGGCCAGGCCATTGCTCATATCTAAGCTTAACTCAGGGACTGACCATGATCATGCACTGTGTGCACTAGGGAAGGAGAAAGAGAGACCCAGGAGACAGAGTGGCTGAATCAGGGTCACAAGAAATCTGTCTGTTGTCAGAGCATTAATGTCTCCACCATAGAGTCTTTAAGTGTCTGTTGACTACAGACAGGCTTATTGAGATCTCTGAAGGGCTATTGATATTTCCTCCTCCTATTTTCTTTAAAGAAGAGTGGCACAGCCCTTTATCTGAGCCACAGACATCACAGTTACTGTACAAATATCTGTGGTTCTCAACTGCCTCTCAGGTGATACTGGAATTATCACTCAGTGGATCACCAATAACTGGAGTACAACTCAGAGAGAGTTTGATGCCTCCACTACCGATAAAGTACTGACTAAGCATAGATTCAGTTGTGAGGGATGCTGGAGAGTATCAGTGTGATGTCTTCAACTCAGTCAGTTCAAAGACCAGTCTCCTAGTCATTCTGGCCATGATGAATGAGTAAGCTCTCTCCTCTCATCCTACAGCATATTAGAGGAATTTCTTTATTGGTATGGTTCAACAAGGAGAAAAGTTATGTGGTGAAAATGATCAGTTACCACTCAGATACAGCCTGCATGGTGACTCACTCCTGTAACCCTGGGATAAATGCGAATACAAGAACAGGCCAGGATCTAAAGAGAGACTCAGTTTCTAAAAAGGAAAAGAAAACAACAATATAATGACAAAAAAAACCCAGAATTGCAAAGGAGTTAAGAGCTTAATTTGTTCATCAAATACACGCCACTCTTTAGGATTTATGGAATCCATTTTCATAAGCACCAACGTTGTGAATTCTCTGAGTCCCCTGTTAACATAGGGCACTGTTTGCATGGAGATAAATGCATCCTCTCATATGCTCAAATATATTCCACGCATAACTGATTCATATAACACCAATGCTGCCTAGACACCAGTCATCCATGTGAAGTGAGCAAGAGAGAAAGGAGAAGGGACTGTCCTCTTTCCCTGTGTACATATCTGTTTACTAAATAGTTGGATCCACAATTTATATGATGCTCACCTGTTAAAAACTATGTCAAAAGGCTGATCTAAACTGTTCTATCATGAGAGTGGCCTTTAAGGGTGACATCTGACAAGATTCCTTTTTTTATTAATATTTTTGAGACATATAGGATTTCCCACTTTGGCCATTTTGAAGTAGGCAAATAAGTGTCATGAACACATTCATACTATCATGTGGTAATCACCATTATCTATAACATGAATCTTAAAAGCTCTTAATAAAAACAAAACTCAGAGCCAGGTATTGGGGTGAATGCTGAAAAATCAGAGAAACAGAACAGGCCACAGCTAACCTCACCTTGCCAACTTCTCAGCTGATCCTGTTCCCTCAAACTGGAAGCCTCTGAGTCCTCATCTGAATGTTTCTCAGCTGAACTGATGCTCAAAAGCCTAAAAGCTTAACAGGCTAGTTCCTGGTTTTCATGTCTTATATATCTTTCTGCTTCCAGCCATCACTTCCTGGGATTAAAGGTGTTTGTCACCATGCCTGGCTGTTTCCAGTGTGTCTTTGAACTCACAGAGATCCAGGTGAATCTCTGCCTTCAGAATGCTAGGATTAAAGGTGTGTGTGCCACCATTTTCTGGCCTCTATATCTAGTGGCTGTTCTGTTCTCTGACCCCAGATAAATTTGTTAGGGTGCACAATATATTGGTGAACACAATATCACCACAATTGTCCATTCCCAAAGCATTTTTAAACCTGTCCCATTCCCACCAGCTCTGTGTAACCCCATCTATTTCTTTCTCTATGCATGTGATGAAACATGACATCTAATTTAGGTTAATATTAGTTTACAGAAGTACAGCTTAGGTGGGTGTGTATGCTGACTCCAGAAACTTCTGTAGTCTCTTTAGGACTTTCTACAAATAAATTCATGTCATCTTTGGACATATTTTATAGGCAATTGAATGGCCTTTCATTTCTTTGTCTTCCCTAAGTGTTCTGTCCTGAACTCCTAAGGGAATACTGAACAGAAATGGTCACAACAGTATTTTTGTGCTGATCCTGGTCTTAGAGGGAAAGCTGTCAGTGTCCCCATTGAGTAATGAGTTGGCCGTGTGTTTTCAAATGTGCTCTAAGAATTCTATTCCCATAAGAAGAATTATTCATTGGTTCTGCTGGCTACTTCCCAATTAATAACTCAGAGACATAGTATTAATTATAAATACTCAGTTGATAGCTCAAACTTATTACTAACTAGCTCTTATAACTTAAATAAACCCATTTATATTAATATATGGCCTGCCTCAAGGCTTGTAGCTTCAATTTGTCCTGTATGCCCTGCTTCCTTTCAGTCTAGCTGGTAATTCCTCTGAAATCCACCCTAGGATTCTCTGCCCACAAAATCCTGCCTAGCCATTGGTCAATCAGCTTTTTGTTAACCACAAGATCAATACATGTTTACCTTTTACAAAGATTTTTCCACAGCATATCCCTCCTTTTCTTGGTTTCATCTTTAAAACCTGTTCACTTTACCTGGGTAGTAGTGATGTTCACCTTTAATCCCAGCACTTGGGAGGCAACACAGTGTCACCCAGTCAATATAAATGTTACCTATGAGTAACTTTTGCTCTACCATGGCTACAAATGCGTAATTACATTGGGCCAGAGACAGACTCCTCAATTCCTTTTGGTTTTGTGACACAAAGCCACCTATATGAATACCTAAGTTGGCCAAGTCATCCTGTGCTTGCTCATGCACATCTATCCAGGTCCATCCTGGAGCCATGTATGACATGGGTGGAAGGCTTCTCTTGTCTGGCCAAGTTCATGGTTACCACCTGTGATGGAGAAATATGACATCTCAGATTCATGCTCAGTTTACACATGTGTTTGCAGTTGGGAATTTTCATTATGCATGATGGGTTGGCATTGGAATCCAGGCTCTTGTGCTTGGCACAGAAGCACCTACCTATGTCAGCACACTCCTGGCCTCAACTGGGTGATATTTTCGGAGGTAGATATTTCTTTTAACTACTGTTTCCTTCCATTCTCTCTAGGGGTTTCCACATCTGGGTTTCTTCTGTTTACTCCATAAACCTACACTTTTAGTCCTTATTAGCTTTGAATGTCTAACTGATACAACATAAAAAGTCCATTATGAGGTTCATGTCTCCATTGAGTCATTATTTGAATTGTGTCAGTCTGCAGAATGTTTTGTATGGGGTTGTCTTGATTGTCCTGATGGTGGTTGGTGATCCAGGCAACTGTCAGCAGTGCCATCCCTGTGCGTGGGGTTCTGGGTTATCTAACTAATCTAGCTGTGGTTGGGCCAGAGAGAGCAGAGTAGAAGACACAGAGATGGAAAAACACACGGAGTGAGGAAGAGACAACAATAATGGCAGAGACACAGGCAGCAAGCAACTTTTCTCCTCAGTTCCTTCCTTTGGGTTCCTACCTTGAATTTCTATCTTGACTTCACTCAGTGATGGAATAGATCTCAAATTACCAGGCAATTAAATCCTTTGCTCTACAGGTTGATGATTTCAGAGTGTTTAACACAATAGCCAAAGCACAACTAGAACACAGTGTCTTTAGTTGAGAGTGCAAAACACACCTATTTGGATCATAATTAATATTTTCTTTACTCATACGCAAAGGCATTAGCATCTTTTGGACAAAGAAAATAGACCAAGAGACAGACCAGCCAAGTGCAGGTGCAACTCCTCTTCTGACACTCTGTCTTGAGCTCAAGAAAAAAAAAATTACAGGACTTTCTTCTGATATTTTTCGGACATGGGGCCCCTCCTGAACCTGCCCATCCCCTGGATGCATAATATTTCTGTCTCTAGACCAGGAAATACAAGGAAATACCACAAACTCTCCACCATGCCTGAAGTCACAGTGAGCATAATGACTAGCCCTGGAATGCACTTATTCCTAAGTATCTGGCAATTTCATAGCATTTGAGCCTGGTGTCCATTCCTCTTGTAGCCACAGACACAAGCTATAGGTCTCCTACTACTCACTATGGTCAACAAAGGGCATGAAATCAACACTCAGAAGACAATTATTTCATTTTGTATAGATACCACAGTTTTGTAAACCTTTCAGCAATTGAAGGCCATTTAATTTGCTTCCATTTTCTAGCCTTTGTGAATAGAGCAGCAATGACCATGGCTGAGCTTGTATCTGTGGAGGAGGGTGTCAAGTCCTTTGATCAAATGCCAGAAGTGGTGGAGTTGGGTCCTGAGGTGAATTTCTTTTCCATTTTTGGGAGAGTCCTCCACACTTATTTCTGAAGTGATTACACCAGTTTGTAACCACACCAACAGAGAGTGAGGGCTTTCCTTTCTCTATATCCCCATCAGCATTTGTAGGCTGTTAGCCACTCTTATGGAGATAATGTGAAGTCTCAATGTAGTTTTAATTTATATTTCACTAACTGCGAAGGATGATGAACATTTTTGGAAATAGTTCTTAGTCATTTTTCTTTTTCTTTTGAGAATTCTCTGTTCAGACCCATAGCCAATTTTAAATCTCATTTGTTTCTTATCTTTTCCTCTCTCTCTCTCTCTCTCTCTCTCTCTCTCTCTCTCTCTCTCTCTCTGTCTCTCTCTCCCTCTCTTGTTTTAGAGGCAATGTCTCTCTATATAGCCCCATCTGTCCTGGAAATCACTATGTAGACCAGATGGGCCTCAAACTCACAGAGACCTTTCTGTCTCTGCCTCCAGAGTGCTGTGATTAAAGGTGTATGCTTCCATACCAGACTCTACTTGTTTTCTTGTATCTTTGGCTGTTTTTTGGAGTCATTTAAAAAAATCTATATATAGATCCTCTGTCATATGTATAACTGGAAAACATTTTCTCACACTCTGTGAGCTCTCTTTTCAGCTGCTTGATTTTTTTTAATGTAAAGAAGCTTTTTATTTCTATGAAGTCTCACTTGTCAATTGTTTTTATAACTCTTGGGCAAATGGAGTCCTCTTAAGAAAGCATTTCCTAAACCTTCTTTCTTGTAAGACACTGCTGATTTTTTCTTCTAGCACTTCCAGCACTTCATACTTCATATTAAGTCCTTGATCCATTTGGATTCAAGTTATGTGCAGAGTGATATATATTGGTCCAATTTCATTCTTCTACATGTGGACATCCCTGTTCCCATTGGCACTTCTTGAATATGCTATGCAAATTTGGAATCTTTGTCAAATACCAGATGGATGTAATTATGTGCACTCATGTGTGATGTCTTCCATCTTGTTTCACTATTCTATATGTCTGTTTTTTGCACCAGTACCATTCTGTAATATTATGAAATCTGTAATTGCAAATTCTTCCAGTGTTGTTCTTTTTGCTCAGAATAGCTCTTACTACCTGGAATCTTTTGCAGTTCCACATGAAGTAATTTTTCTATCATTATTACAAAACAAAATAAGGGTTTTGTTTGGGGTTATATTGAGTCTGCACATTGTCTGGTTAGAATGTTTATTTTCATGATATTAATTATATCAATCCATAGGTTTAACATAGGTTGTTTTTCCTATTTTCTGTCTTCTTCAATCTTTTTCTTCAGAGATTTAAAGTTCTCATGGTAGAGGTCTTATATCTCCTTGGTTATATTTATTTTTATCTTTCTGAGGCCAATGTGGATGGGAGTTTGGCAACAATACTTTTCCCAGTGTGCTTGGTGTTGGTGGAGAGAGAAACAACTCATGTTTGTAAGTTGGATTTATATCCTGCCACTGTGCAGAAATTGTTGATTGCTCCTAGAAGTTTTCTGGTGGAATTTTGTGGTCTTTTATGAATAATATATTATCATCTGGAAATAGGGATAGTTTAACTTCCTTTTTCCCTATTTATGTGCCTTTCATGTCCAGCTCTTGTCTAATTTTTCCAGCCATTGTTTCCAGCACTGTTTTTAAAAGGAGTGGAGATAGTGGACAACCCTTCCCTACTCATGAGTTTGATGAGATTATGTCAAGTTTTTTTTCCCTTTTGGGATGATGTTGACTGTGGCTTTGTCACACATAACCCTTACTTTATTGATGCATGTTCCTCCAATCATTACTCTCACCAGGACCTTTTCCATAAAGACATTTTCAATGCTGTTAAATTCTTTTTCTACATCTTTTGGGATGATTTTGTAGTTGTTTTTTTCCATGTGTGCATACAACCAGTAAAATTATTCAGCTGTGAGAAAAAAGAAAGCTTAAAATTTGCAGGTAAATGAGTGGAACTAGAAAATATAATGACTGAGATAACTGAGACCAAGAAAGACAGCCATATATTCTTCCATATTTATAATTCCCCAAACTGGGAAGCCAGAGAGAGTATGGAAGTTAGAAATGACAGCAGCAGTAGGAGGGGCGTTTTACAAATGCTATGAAGGGGGATGAACAAAATGGATGTTCTTAAATTGCAAATGTGAATGAGTACAATCCAGAGGAAGAAGAATAGAAGAGGGATAAATAATATTAAGGGTTGTGTTTGAAACACTATAGGGCCTCATATTATATTAATATGTTATGCTTATCTAAAATTATATCATATATATTTAAATGAAGTTGTACTACTTGGGATGAGAATGTTCCCCATTAAGAGTCATTGACCGATAGAAACCCAGAACCAGGGATGAGAAACTTCATTTCAAATTATTGGTCAGGCTAGTCCAAGAGACTCCCCAAACAATATAGGCTATTACTTTTGCTCTTGATTACCTCTTAGAATTTGAAGATAGGTGCTTATTATGGAAGACATGCTGCACTAATAAGACACAAGTCTTTGAGGAATCTAACTGGATCTCAGCCAGATGTCTTCTCCCTGAAAAATAGATCCTATAGTAATTTAAATTTCTATAGAAGCTGGAAACAATCAGTAGTCCTACTCAGATGTGATGTCTACAAACCTCTGTAATAAAGAGCACGTGATGATGTCCCTAAAGTTGCAAGAGTGGCACTTACATCTTGAAGTTAACCAACAACTGTCTAATTAGATGTAAGATCCACTTGACAGGAGGGAAATCATTTATGGTACTGGAATTCTAGACAACTGCAATTGGCTAGTAAAGTCATGGATCTTAGAGGAGGACAAACTAAGGGCGCTTTCTTGAACTACCATGATTTCTAGCTAAATTTAAGCATACATCCTTATACCTACAGCTAAGTGTATCTCCTGTAATCATTAAAGAAGCTTTTATTTGCACAGATGGAAACCAGCAAAGAATTCCAAAATTTGTCTAAATGTATAGAACAACAGACATCACAGGATGTCCAATCCTAATGATCTATGTCTATTAAAATCTACTTGTTTATAGCCCAGGAGTCATCCCAAATGTTGAGGTAGAAAGCTTTTAAGAGTCAGAGGACCAGGATGCCTGCTGTGAGATTTTGTCTTTTCTATATGACAAAGAAGCTAGAACCAAGTGTTGTCAACAATATGCCTGCCTAAACAAGACTCAAACAGTGTCAACACCAACTTACATGCTACCATCAATGATGAAATATCCCAAGGCTCCACCCATAAAAAAGAGCTACAGTAATTAATGAGTGTTGAGAGAGAGAGAGAGAGAAATCAGGGTTCTTCATTGATAAGCCTCTGATAGATTATCTTATCACAAATGATCAGCCATAAACACATAAACACATGAGCAACACTAAATTGGCCCAGTATATTATATTCATATATTTATAGCTTTATAGAAATATATGTATAATAATAACTATGGAAAGGGTATGAATGAGAGAGAGAGAGAGAGAGAGAGAGAGAGAGAGAGGCATGGAAGGAAGTAGAGTGTGATACCGAGGAATGAAAATGCTGTAAATACAATAAGCATGTAGAAAGTTCCAAAAATTTTCTTGTAAAAGCTTTAAAAAGGAATGAAAATTTAAAAGAGCTAGGGAGAATGTGAGAAGAAAAACAGCTGCCATGAGAGTGGTAATGGAATTAGTTTAAGGAGCCTCTTCTGAGAGCACTTTGCAATTTTGGGCAACATCACTGAGCAGGCTTCTCCCAATCCCCAGCACATTGGAAAGGGGTGATCTATAACTTTATAGGGACAGAGGGAAGTTTCACAACAGCTGTTTAGTTCAGTGTGGTGTATGTGACAAGGAGCATGGAGGAGGCAAGTTTTGTAAACTGAGGGTACATGAGTCACAGCACAGGTAGTTTCTAAACTCTTTGGTCTAGAGTGAGCTGCAGGAGATGTGGCCTGATTAAATCTGTTGGAATATGGCCTAAAGCTTCAGATTAGTGTCCTAATGCAAAATTATGAATATCATGCCTTGACAATGGATATGAACTCAGAGTATGAGTGAAGTCTTCTGAGAGAAGAGCTTGAGAGAAGATTAAGGGTTTGTTCTTACAGCCTGAAAGGAGAGGACACACACACACACACACACACACACACACACACACACACACACAAATGTTCAGTAGCGGGAATTCATTGGTGAACTGGAAACAGTAAGGGGAGGGGGAACCAGATTGTTTTCTAGTCAAAGTGTTTTATCATTGGCAATTATTTTCTGAAGACTGATGTTCCTGACTATTATAGTGTTTCCCTCTAAATGAAAATAATAGCCAGGTGGGCCACCAAAGTGGATCAGTGGGTAAAGGCACTTGCTTCCAAGGCTGTCATGCTGAGTTCAAAACCCAGATTCAACTTGGTGGAAGGGGAGAAAAAATTCTCTCATGTCCTCTATCTTCCTTATAAGAACAGTAGCATTTTCTTATCCATACAGTGATTTATACATGAATAAACACATATATTCTTTCCCTCTCTCATACACCTACATAAAATACATGAGTAATTGTAGACTAGAAGTCAAACTGTGGTATTATCCTATATTGTTATCTACCAACATAAGATAACTTCAAAAGTCAGCACCCTTATATAATCATTCATTTCTTCATTTATATGTTCATCCACAGATATCACAGCTTTTTAGAAATACTGGAACAGTCAATAACAGTAGGAGTGTTCTGTCCTATCAAAGCCATAGTTGTAGTGGAATGGAAGGCAAACATGGATTAATGTGAATTCAGGGGTTGACTAGATCCAGGGAAAAGAATGAGAAAGGGGGACTGGGGAGATGACCCAGTGTTCAGAAGCACTTGTTGCTGTTCCAAAAGACCTGAGTTCAGTTCCTAACATCTTTGTGAGAGGAATCACAACCTCATCTATCTCCAACTCCAGGAGATTCCATCTACATAGTCCCTGGGCACCCAATAGTCAACTAGGCATCTCCTTCTCAGTTTCATCATAGACATTCAAGTTTTACTGTCACCCAGTCCATTAGCTAATGTTTCTGATGGGCTTATGAGAGCTTAAAAGATAATAAGGCTCTCCAAGGGGAGAGACAGAGGACATAAGTCATGATGACTATATGACCTTAGGGATTAAGTCTAGGGAATTCTCTCCTACAGGCTAGTAGTATCAGACAGTGCTGCTCCATACAGCTGTCCTGTCCCAGTGTCAGGGCCTTGTTTATATTTGAGTCTACTTTATCACCATAGCAACATTCATTCACCATGGGTGCTATCATTAGGAAACTGAGACAAAAAACATAATGTGCAGATCTGCCTCACACAGACCATGATAGACAAGCTCTCTGTGTATAATCATGTATACAGAATTTTCATCCTGAAGATTTTCTCATGTTTCTGTGGATGGGGAGGAACTATTTTTCAGAGATGTTAATCTCAGTCATGGGCAACTTGATGGGATGTCTGTTCCAGGAAGTGAAAACAAATGGACAGTTATATTTGACTCTTGAGCTAAACTACCTGCCTCTGGAGAAATTGTGCAAAATTCCAGGACTCTGAAACCCAGCTTCTGGACAGGAAATCATGTGTTTTCTGGAATGTTCTTACCACTAACAAGAAAGGCAAAGGACAAGGCTTTGTTTTCTCCCTTCCAATGGATTCTGCATATAGCTCAGGATTCTCCCTGCTCAGGAAGTCACTATTTCAAATGACTTTAGCATCTGTTAATCTAATATCTCATTGTACTCATTAGAGAAGCAATACTTTCAGAGATTGGCCTTAGGTCTTGGTATGAGTAACAATATTATCATATGGAAAATGTCCAAAATCCCCAACATGGTTCTGCCAAACAAACCTCTACTTTCTACAAGTAATATTTGCTTCTGGGAGTGTTGGAGAGATTGAGCAGTGGTTAAGAGCAATAACTTCTGTTGTAGAGGACTGCTGTTCCTAGGACACCCATGGCAGCTCATAAGCAGTTTGTAATTTCATTTTTCAGGGATCCAATGGCCCCTTCTGGCTTCTGTGGGCACCAGGCATACTTGTGGTTCACAGATATACATGTGATAAAAATAACCATATACATGGAAAGAAAGAAGAAAAGAAAGAAAGAAAGAAAGAAAGAAAGAAAGGAAGGAAGGAAGGAAGAAAGAAAGAAAGAAAGAAAGAAAGAAAGAAAGAAAGAAAGAAAAAAAACAGCAGTCTATATTTCAGGAAATATTGCTTTATGTTCCTTACCAGTGAAAGACAGAGTATCACAGGCCAAGAAAATGGTTTTGCTTCAAACCCATCTGTACCACTTATTCATCTTTTTCCTTGACCATTCTGAGATTCATTGTCTTTTGAAGACCTGTGCTGTATGTCACCATCCATCACCTGGGCAGACTGGCTCATGTTATTGTCCAGTGGGCTCATTTAGCTGAATGGCAGGTGAACTCCTGGCCTCATGTTTGCGGTTTCTGTACATACAAGTCTGGAGGACAGTATGTGGGAACTTCTCAGGGAAGCTCAGTGGGAAGCCTTATTCTGTTCTATCTGTAGGATTTCCTTGAACATCATTGCCTTGGAGGGCCCTGGACCAGGCTCAGCAGTGGACAGACAGAGGGACACAGCCCCCTTTGGTACAAGGAAGGAATGGGTCAATGAGTTCCAGGAGAGATAATGGTCATCTGAATCCACATCATAGGTCTGCATCATCAAGCTCTTCAGCTCAGCTCACACACAGCAAAGACCAATTCTCCCTTACAGCGCAGAAGACCCACCATGTCTGAGCATCAAGTTTTCCTGCATGTGCCTGTGATTCATCTTCCACCTTGTTATATAAGGACAAGTGTAGCTGAAGTTTTCCTGGTCCCACCTGGCTCTTGTGGCCCTGTGGTCCTGCAGCTGCTCAGACCCAAGTAAACACACAGAGATATCCCTCAAGATGCAAAAGTGTCACTTATATCTTGGACATAACCAACAACTGTCTAATTAGACTTAAGATCTGCTTGATAGAAGGGAAATCATTTCTGGTATCAAAATCCTAGACAACTACAATTACCTAGTAAGGTCATGGATTCTAGTGGAAAATATATTATAGCAACTTTCCTACACCAGCATAATTTCTAGGTAAATATCAAGCACAAATCCTTATACCCACATCTAAGTGTAACTCTCACTGTTAAAAAAAGTGGTATAAAATACAGACACATTGATCAAAAGAGTTGATTCATATACCAAGCATACATTGACACACCTATGAACACTTGAGTTTTGACAAAGGTGCCAAAATTAGACAATGAGAAAAAGAGCATCTTCAACAAACATGACTGGCATAACTGGATGTTAGAGTGTAGAAGAATCCCAACAGATCCATATCTACAACCCTGCACAAAATTCAAGTCCAAGTGGATCAAAGACCTCATTATAAATCTAATAACACTGAACTTGATGGAAGAGAATGTGGGAAGTAGCCTTGAATACATTGGCACAGTATAAAACTTCCTGACTAGAACAATAGCATCGAAAACACTGAGATCAACAATTAATAAACTGGCCCTAATGAAACTGAAAAACTTGTGAAAGCAAAGGGTACTGTCAGTAGTACAAAATAGAAGCCTACAGAATGGGAAAAGATCTTTACCAACCCCACATCTGACAGAGGGCTAATCTCCAAAATATATATAAAAAACTCAAGAAACTACACATCAAAACAACAAATAATCCAATTAAAATAGTTTACAGATATAAAAAGAGAATTAAAATGGCTGGGATACTTGTAAAGCAATGTTCAACATCCTTAGCCATCAGTGAAATTCAAATCAAAATGATTCTGATTTTCCATTCTTACACCTGTCAGATGGCTAAATATCAATAATACTGATGTCAGCAAATGATGGTGACTGATGATAGCAAATGATGGTGAGGATATGGAGCAAGGGGAACATTGCTCCACTGCTAGTGAGAATGTAAACTTGTATGGACACTTTGGAAATCAATATGACAGTTTCTCAGAAAATTGGAAAATAATCTACCCCAAGCCCAACTATACCACTTTTGGGAATATAGCCAAAGCATTCTCCATCAGATCACAAGGACACTTGCTCAAGTATGTTTATAGCAATGGAAACAACCTGGATGGTTCTCAACTGAAGAATGGAAAAAAGAAAATATGATACATTTACACAGTGAAGTATTACTCAGCTGTTAAAAACAATGTCATCAGAAAATTTAAGGCAAATAGATGGAACTAGAAAAAATGAACATCCTGAATTCAGTAACCTGTATTTAGAAAGACAATCATTGTATGTACTCACTCATAAGTAGATATTAGCAATAAAGTAAAGGATAACCATGCTACAGTCCACAGTCCCAGAGAGGCTAGGTAACAAGAAGGGCTCAAAGAGATGCATGGGTTTCCCTGGGGAAGGGAAATAGAAGTGATCTCCTGGGTAGACTAGGAGTGGGTGGGGATTGGAACATGAAGGATTGGGTTGGGGGATGAGTGGAGGGGGAGATTAGTGAAAGAAATGTCTTGATGTGTGGGACATTTTGTGGTCAGGTAGAAATCTGGTGCAAGAGAAACTACCATGAATCTATAAGGTTGATTCCAGCTAAGACTCCTAGCAATGGTGGATAGGTAGCCTGAACTGGCCATCTCCTGTTATCAGATTGGTGACTACCAGATTGGTGACTACCCCAATAGGAGAGGAAGGAGTGAAACTGATAATGCGATGTAAAATAAATGAGTACATTTAATAAATTCTGTCCTACTCAAAAAAAGATTAATACTACATGATAGTGAAACCTAAATGACAATTAAAAATTTGTCAAAAGTTGTAAAGCCAGTGTATTTCTATATATCATATCCAAAGGGCATTTTGAAGTCTAACAGTAATCTCAGACATTTATACAATATCCTATATTATTCTCAGGTAAATACAGTGAAACTAAAGCTTAGCCACTTGAGTGGTTGAATAAATTTTAATCACTAGATATTTGAATAGAATTCACATGTAAATTATAGGTGTTAATCACTTTATTGAAATACTATGTTAAGTGTATATCTATCAAACATGTCTGTGCAGAATAGCGTTGTTCATTTCCAGAGATTTACATACCACATGGGTATGCTTGAGGGCAGCATACGAGGAGCAAAAACTCTCTAAAAATATTTAGATTGGAATGTTCCACTGTAATTCACATAATAATATCTCCTACAAGCAAAGAGAGTGACCGATTAAATTCACAGCAGTACAGAGAGAAATACATTTAACACTACCAAGTAGAATGTTGTCAAAAATTAATCTAACACATTGAGACCTCCTCCCATAATGATACATTTTATAATCTCTCCTTGCAATGTAACACATTAAACCAATGGAAGAAAAAACAGGATTTTATACAGCACACACTTATAAGACTTCAATTCCCCATCATTTCTTGATTTTTCAAAGGAACCTAAAGAAAGACTTTTGTGCCAAGACTTTTCCTACATGCTATTTTTCATGCATAATTGAAGAAATTGCTAATGGCCTGCTTCTATGTCAGAAAATAAACCACAGCATCTCACTTCAAGTTCATATCCTTGAACTTAGGTCACCCATAACTTCAGTAGCTAGACAACCAAGAATTCATCCTCTATACCACTTTGTTATGAAGGTTCTCATTTCCTAAATTTTCTATACGTGTTCATGCATGTACAGATTGTTGTATGTGTGCATATGCACGTGGGTGGGTGTACTTGCCCATATTTTATTTTTTAGGTATGGAGGCTTCATGATGTAATATGTCTTTCTTAACTGTGCTATACCTTATTTTTGACACAGACTTTCTCAGAGAACCTGATACAAACCATTAGAATTCCATTAGATGTGTTGGAAATCAGGGTGTTGGATTCCAAAAAATAACTACATTAAATCCACTCAGAAAAGAAAGTATCTTCATTTATCTAAAAATAAAATACATTCCAAAAAAGTCACTATTAGGTCTATGCAGGAGCCCTCAAATTCCATAGAATAGAATTTAGTTGGCTTTGGGTGATACATATATATATATATATATATATATATATATATATATATATATATATATATATATATGTGTGTGTGTGTGTGTGTGTGTGTGTGTGTGTGTGTGTGTGTGTGTAGTTTTCATTAAGAAACTGGAAATACCTAAAATAAACCCTGAAATGTCGTAAGAAAGCCATTAGATATTTCTAAAAGCTAATTCTCTAATTATTCTATAATGCAGATTTAAAATAAAAATGATGTTATTTCCAATATTCACATTTTAAAACTACAACCTGCTAAGAATAACATGATATTAACTGTAAAAATAAATAAATGTATGTGGAATAATAATAAAAACGGTAATAATAATAATTGCAGAAGAGGCATGAACTGGAAATAGAGTAGAAAAAAACTTCTAAAAGCTTTGAAAAGGAGTGAAAAGAGAGAGCTAAGAGAGTGAGAGAATAAGAAATAGTATTCAAAAGAGTGATCATGAAGGGAGGCTAAGAAGCCTCTTCAGGGAGAGAGCACTCCAGTTCTCGGCAACATCGTTGATCAGTCTTCTCCAGATTCTCGGCACAGAGGAAATCTCTGATCTTCTATAACCTTATAGTGACAGAGATAAGTTTCACACCATGTGTTTACTTCAGTGTAGTGTATATAACAAAGAGCCAGGTGTTCTAAACTGAGAATAATTGGGTCATAATGCAGGGACTTCCTATACCATCAGTTGTAGATTGAGGTGCAGAAGATGTGGCCTGACTAAGGCTGGGGAAACCTGGGCTAAAGCTGCTAACCTGTGTCACAGCACAAAGTTGCAGAGGCCATGAGAACTCAGGGCATGGCTTGAGTCTTCTAAGATGGGAGCTTGAGAGGGGACTAAGGATTTGTTCTTGCAGCCTGAAGGGAGAGGACAGAGAGGGACAGTCATTCAGTAGCAGGAATCCCTTGAAACAGCAAGGGGAGGGAGAGCCATGCTATTTCTTCTCAAAGTTTATTATCATTGCCAATTATTTTCTGAAGACTGATGTACCCAACAAGTCAGAGTCACCCCCTAAATGAAAATCAGAGATGGGTTGGCCACAAAAATGGCTCAGTTGGTAAAGGCACTTGCTGCCAAGGCTGCCATGCTGATTTCAATCCCAGTTCCAACTCGGTGGAAGCAGAGAACCAACTTCCTCATGTTACCTAACCTACATATATGTGAAGTAGCATTTTATCACCCACACACTGATGCATGTATGAGTAAACACTCATATTCTCTATCTGTCTCTATCTCTGTCTCTCTCTATCTCATGCACATATCTAAAATGCTTAAGTAACTAAATTAAAAGTCAAAGTGTTGCATTAGCCTATTTTCTTATCTACCAACCCAAGATTCCTTCAAATCAGTGCTCTTGCATCATCATTCATTTATTCATTCATCCATCCATCCAGACGTGTCTGAGCCTTTTCCAGGCACTGTAACATCACAAACAGCAGTGGCATTATGCTCTCCCAAAGCCCTAGATGCAATGGATCAGAAGTCAGGCAGGCATCTTGAAAATGAATTCAGGGGTTGACTGGAACCACAAAGGGATAAAGGAAGAGAATGATAAATAAGGACTGCACATGATGCTCTTCCAGAGGACCTTAGTTCATTTCCCAGCACTTATGTGGATAGGCTTCACAAGGTTACCTAACTCTAGCTCCAGTGGACTAGACACAGTCCCTAGGCATCCACTAATGAACTGGGCATCTTTTTCTGAGTCTCAGCTTGGAGAGGCCACCTGCTCCAGTGCCCAGACCCTTAGCTAATTGTTCTGATGGGCTTATGAGACTTTACAGGAAAGTCAAGGAGTCCAAAGGAAGGGGCAGATAACATGGGTCCTCCTGATGAGCGTGTGTCCAAAGGGATTAAGTCTAATGAATTCCGTCTCACAGGAAGTAGTAACTGATGGTGCTGGTCTGGACAGCTATCCTGTCCAAGTATGAGGGCCTTGTTGATACTGAGGCTACCTTATCTCCATAGCAACATTCATTTGCCATGAGTGCTATGCCTAGGAAACTGAGGCACAGAAACCCCAATGTGTACATGTGCCTCACATAGCCAGGCCATGCGTGACAGACTAGTTGTCTGTGTACAATCATGTGTCCAATTTCTTTTCCGTGAAAGCCTTCTCAAGTGTCTGTGGAGTGTGGGAAACTGGTTTTCAGAGATGTTAATCTTGGTCATCAGCAGCTTGAGTGAATGTCTGTCCCAGGAATTAAAAAGAAATGAACAGTTCAACTTGACTTTTGATCTAAGTTACCTACCTCTGCAGAATTCCTGCAAAATTTCAGAAATCCCAAGTCCACCTACTGGTCAGGAAATCATTTTTTCTGGCATTCCACTGTTATTACTACAGAAAAACAAAGGACATGGCTTTGCTTTTACCCTTCTTAGGTCATGCATCTAACACAGGGCACTCTCTGGTCAAGAAGTCACCAATTTCAAGCACCTTAACATCTGTCTCTTATAGTACACTTTTCAGAAGTAATGCTTTCAGAGATTGGCCTTAGATCATGGGTATTAGCAACAATGGTCTCATATGGAGAAAGTTAGAGCCCTAAATTTCTAATTCAGATCTGCCAAGTAAACCTGTCCCTTCTATCCATTTTTCTAGCATGTTTTTGTTCACTACCTTCTACCAGTCAGATCTGACTCCGAAATTATTCACCTGGAACTCCTTCTGAGATGCCTAAATTGTGAAGAACTCTGATTGCTCTTGTAGAGGACCCAAGTTCTGTTTCCAAGACACCCATGACATCTCATAAGCAATCTGAACTTCCATTTCCAGGGTATCCAATGTCTTCTCCTGGTTTCTGTGGGCACCGTGCATAGTTTTGATTCAAAAATATCCATGCAGTATTAATACTCATACACATGAAGTGGAAGAAATTAAGAAAGAAGAAGAGAACGAAAGGAAGGAAGGAAGGAAGGAAGGAAGGAAGGAAGGAAGGAAGGAAGGAAGGAAGAAAAGAGAACAAAAGAAAGAAAGAAAGTAAAAAAAGAATAAGAGAAGGAAAACAGTAACCTGCATTTCAGGAAATTTCTTACTTTTTCCCTTAACTGTGCAAGACAGAGCTTCACAGGCCAAGGAAATGGTTCTCTTTCAAGCTCATTTTAACCCATTATCTTCCTTCTCCTAGATCATTCTATGACTCATACTTTGACTTTGAGAATCAATGCCTTACCTCAGTCACCACCAAACACCTGAAAATATGGGCTACGTTATGATACAGTCTACTCATTTAGTGGAATGACAGGTCCACTTCTGGTCTCACTGTGAGATTTCTGTACACACAAGTCCTGAGGACTGTTTGTGGATGCTTCTCAGGGAAGCTAAATAGGAAGTCTTATCAGTCTTATCCTGTCCTATCTCTAGGACTTCTATAAACATCATTGCCTTGGAGGGCACTGGCCCAGGCTCAGCAGTAGACATCAGTAAAGATAGAGGGATACAGTAGTTTTTGGTGCATGGCAGTCAGTGTATCAGTGAGGTCCAGAAGAGTCAATGGACATCTGACTTCCTGGTGCTAAGCCTAAATTATCAAGCTCTGCAGCTCAGCTCACACATGGCAAAGACTGTTTCTTCAACACAGCACAGGAGACCCACCATTTCTGAGCAATCAAATCCTCTTACATTTGCTTGTATTAATCTTCTGCCTGGTTCTGGAAGAACAAGAATTAGAGGTGGATGTTAGAAAGACCAACACTGGTTGAAAGAGGCCTTTGCAAGACTCAGAGGTCCCATAGCAGGCTATCTTCTGTCTGTTGTCTGTATAGCACTGCTACACAAGGCTGTGATCAGATGCAAGAATTCTAACCCCATGGAGATTGAGGATGATAGTGTTGAAACATGTACATGAGAGTCAGAAAACAATATACCTGTTGGGAACAAAGGATTAAAGCCTCTCAGAATGTGACAGTCTGAAACTGAAAGAGAGAAACTAGATTTTCATTTATTTAGTGTCACAATTAACACAGGACCTTATGAGTGTATAACTGCCTACATAGAGAGATTTAGAGTTGGGATCCTCAGCCACTCATGGGTATTGACACAATCTACCACACAGATACCTAGGCTGGCTAGGGAATCCTACTCTAGCCCAAGCAAATGAAGCCAGGGCCAGCATTGAACTAGAATGGGCTGGGAGGACTTCTCCTTGCTAGAGGGGCTCAGGGTGATGAAAACAGCAGACATCTCAGATTAAGGCTCTGTGCACATATAAGAGTCCAGTGGGATTTGTGTGTGTGTGTGTGTGTGTGTGTGTGTGCGTGTGTGTGCGTGTGTGTGTGTGTGTGTGTGTGTGTGTGTGTGTGCGTGTGTGTGTGCGTGTGTGTGTGTGTGTGTGTGTGTGTGTGTGTGTGTGTGTGTGTGTGTGTGTTGTGCCAGTGATGGATCAAGGGATTGTGTATGCTACATGAGTACTCTTTTACTAATGTTCACCCAAGATCTGGTTGGGATCTGCTCAATTACGGTAATAGAACAGATTCTAGAGTCTCTATACACCAAGAATTTCCCATTTCTTTTCAGGCATTGAATGTGGCTTTATTCAGTTTGTTCCATATGGTTCAGGTGATCTGATCATATCCCTCTAAGATAATCATTTGTATCCACAGTCAAATCTCAACTCCTTCTACAATTTTGCCTCTCACCCACCTGCATAGTACTCTTTCTTAGTTTACCATTGTAAGACCTCAGATATTCTGTCAAAAGTTTTTTTAACATCCCAACATCATAAATAATACTTATAATCCCTATTTCTCTCTTATCTAGAACTCAGCCATTGGTATCTATGGGACCAAAGTGAAGAAAATTAAAGTTGTGGGAAGTGGATCTCTGAAATGACAGCATCAAGCTTTGGGTGAAGTGTTGGTTTTAGGAATAGATACAGAAATTAATTCCAGCCTGTGTCATGGGCCAAACTAATCCCTATCCTATTATGAGATTCCAGCTATGATTCTTCCCCCTGTCCTTGCATTTTAATTTATCTTGGTTCACCTTTGACTGATATTGTAATGTGAATTGGGGTGCTCTTCCAGGAGAGAGGACCTTCCTAGGTAGAGAAACTTTACTTAAGGTTGAGTAGAGTTTTCTTTCTGTCACAGTGTTCCCGAGATCAGGATCTGGGAAGTGAGAAAAGTTACATTCAGGGTAAATGTACCCTGGCTCTATTTGGACAACAGCTCATGTGATAACCATTTCAAACAAAGAGAGACACTCACTTGGAGAATGGGAAACTTCCTCTGGAATCCCCCTATGGAGAAGGAGGAAGACTTAACAGTATTCTAGTTAGCATTAACTGTCACCCTGAGACTGCCCAAAATTACCTTAGGGGAAAATAGTCTTGAGGCACAGGCCACACTTGTCAGAAAACAGGTGCATGACCTGCCTGCCAGCTGAAATTCAACAGTCCCTAGATTATGTTCCCAAAGACCCATCGAACATAGTAAGACAGCTCTGCATAGTCAGATCATCAACTGCAATGAGGTTGGGCTCTTTTTCTATCTATGGTTGACTTCTGCTGCTCAGGAACAGATCATATCAATCAGAAGAAGAGGTGCAGGCTACACAAGTATGAAGAACAGAGACCCGCTTCTGCACCAAAGGCAATGCTAACTGCCTGAATATGAGCTCCAAAAGCAAACAGAGACTCACTTCACTACTAGATCAGAGCAAAGAATTGAAAAAAATTTCTAACCAAACCACCTATGAAGTAAGCTCTTGTAGCTACCCTAATATGTAACAAAATAGAGTTCAAACCAAAATTAATCAAAAGATAAAAGTGCATTTTATATGCATCAAAGAACAAACCCATCAAGACTATATCTTAATTCTGAACATCTATGGCCCAAATCCAAGAACACCCACAGTTATAAAAGTAGCATTAATAAAGCTTAAATCACACATTGAACCACATACAGTAATAATAGTGGGAGACTTCAAAATTTCACTCTTACCAACATATATATCAACCAGCCAGAAAATAAACACAAAAATAAAATATATATCAAACATTGTGACTAAAATAGACATAACAGTTATCTACAGAACATTTCAACCAAATGCACAAGAATATATCTTTTTCCCAGAACCTTATGGAACATTGTCCAAAACTGACCAAACACTTTGTTACCAAAGCAAGTCTCAATAGATACAAGTAAATTGAAATAATCCCCTGTATCTTATCATAGCACCATGGATTAAAACTGGATTCAAAAACAATAGAAATAACAGATAGCCTATAAACTAATAGAAACTAAACAACTCTCTCCACAATTACCATTGAGTCAAGTAAGATATAAAGAAATTAAAGACTTCCTAGAGTTCAGTAAAAATGAATGCAGAACACACCCAAAGTTATAGGACACAGTGAAAGTGGTGATAGGAGGAAAGTTCACAGGACTGAGTGCCTTCATGAAGAAATTAGAGAGACATTATGCTAGTGACATGTCAGCACACCTGCAAGCTCTGCAGCAAGAAGAAGCAAACACACTCAGGAGGAGTAGAAGACAGCAGGAAATAAGCAAACTGAGGGCTACGTCAATAAAAAAACAAACAATGAGAATAATATAAAGAATCAATGAAACCAAGACTTTGTTCTTTGAGAAAATCAACAAGAAAGACAAAGCCTTGTCCTAACTAACTAAAAGACAGAGAGAGAATATCCAGTTATTAAAATTAGAAACAAAAAAGTGGGAAGTAACAACAGACACTGAGGAAATCCAATGAATCATTAGGTCATATCATGAAATCAGAAAATCTAAAAGAAATGGACAACTTTTTCAATAGATACCACTTACCAAAGGTAAATCAAGATCAGATGAACAATATAAATAGACATATAACCTCCAAGGAAATAGAAGCAGGCATTAAAATTCTCCAAACCAAAGAAGCCAAGAGCCAGATGATTTTAACACAGAATTCTCCATGTTCTCAAAAAAGAGTTCATACCAATATTCCTCAAATTATTCCACAAAGTAGAAACAGAAAGAGCATTTCTAAATACTTTTAATGAGGCCACAGTCACCCTGATATCCAAACCACACAAAGACTCAACAAAGAAAGAGAATTACATTTCAGTTTCCTTCAGGAACATGGATGCAAAAGTACTCAATAAAAACCCACAAATTATACAAGGATACATCACAATGACCATCCAGTAATCTAGTGGGTTTCATCCCAGAGAATCTGGGATAGTTCAATATAAGAAATTCTGGCAATGTAATTCATCATGTACACAAACTCAAAGAAAAAAATCCACATGATCATCTCCTTTGATGCCTTTGAAAAATACAACACTCCTTCATGATAAATGTCTTGGAGTGAACAGGGATATAAGGGACATAGCTAAACATAATAAAGGCAATATACTGCAAAACAATAGCCAACATCAAATTAAATGGAGAAAAACTCAAAGCAATTCCACTAAAATCATTGACAAGACAAGGCTCTCCACTCTTGTCATTTCTATTGAAGAGAGTACTTGGTATTTTAGCTAGAGCAATAAGACAACTGACAGAGATTAAGGGGATTTAAACTGGAAAGGAAGAACTCAAAGCATCACTATTTCCAGATGATATGATTGTATACATAACCACACCCCAAAATTCTCCAAAGAACACCTAGAGCTGATAAAAACCTTCAGTGCATTGGCTGGTTACAAAATTAACTTAAAAAAAAAAAAAAAGAAAAAAAGAAAATCCCCAGCAGCCCTCCTATATACAAATCATAAATGGCTGAGAAAAAAAATCAGGGCTAAAACACCCTTGACAATATCCATAAATAATAGAAAATAACTTAGTGTAACTCTATTCAATACTGGTGGTGTGAAAGAAGATGGACCCCAAAGGAAGTGGCACTGTTAGGTGCTGTGGCCTTGTTGAAGTAGGAATGGACCTGTTAAAAGAAATGTTTCACTGTGGTGGTGGGCTTTAAGTCTCTCTTGCTCAATCATCTTTGCTTTTGTTAAAACACCATTTCCTGTTGCCTGGAAGATGTAGAACTCTCAGCTACTTAAAAAACCCATATTTGTCTGCACACTGCCATGCTCTCTGTCATGATGATAGTGGACCGAACCTCTGAAACTGTAAGTGAGTTACCCTAATTAAATATGTTCCTTTATAAGAGTGGCCGTGATCATGGTTTCTCTTCACAGGGATAGACACCCTAACTAATACACCAAGCAATCAAAAGACTTTTATGACAAGGAATTTCAAGTATTTAAAGAAAGAAATTAGAGAAGATATCATAAGATGTAAAGATTTCCCATGCTTATTGATCATTAGGATTAATAGTAAAAATGGTCATCTTCCCAAAATCAATGTACAGATTCAATGAAATGCCCATCAAAATTACAACACAATTATTTGCAGACCTTCAAAAAACAATACAAAAAAACCTAAGATAGCTAAAACAATCTTGTACAATAAAGGAATATCTTTTTTTTAATGCTTGGGATTTTATTTACAGTTTACAGTTCTCTGACTACCATCTTTGCTTTGTAGAAACCCAAGATGTTGAGAACAATTCTGCTTCAGGAAAAGATGGTGGAAAAATAAGTAAGGACAAATGGAATTTGCCTATCTTAATGTTACAAATGAATACATTTTATGTTAAATGTTATTACTATTATTTACTATACAAAATGAATGTCTTTTAAAATGACAATTTAATTTTTTCAAAATATCATATTTTCATTTTTATTCTGCTTTTATATGTTTATTTATTATTATTATAATTATTATGTTTTAATTTTACACATCAGCCATGGGTTCCCCTGTCCTCCCCCCTCCTGCCCCCACCCCCACCTTCCCCCCAGCCCCTCCCCTCCATTCCCATCTCCTCCAGGGCCAAGACTCCCCTGGGGATTCATTTAAACCTGGTGGATTCAGTACAGGCAGCTCCAGTCCCCTCCTTCCAGGCTGAGTAAAGTGTCCCTGTGTAAGCCCAAGGTTCCAAACAGCCAGCTCATGCACTAAGGATAGGTCCAGGTCCCACAGCCTGGATGCCTCCCAAACAGTTCAAGCTATAAAATTGTCTCACTTATCCAGAGGGCCTGTTCCAGCTAGGGGCTCCACAGCCTTTGGTTCATAATTCATGTGCTTCCATTCGTTTGGCTATTTGTCCCTGTGCTTTTTCCAATCTTGGTCTCAACAATTCACTCTCTTGCATACCCTCCTCTTTCTCGACAATTGGACTCCTGGAGCTCCACCTGGGGCCTGGCTGAGGATCTCTGCATTCACTTCCATCAGTTATTGGATGAGAGTTTCAGCTTGACTGTTAGGGTGTTTGGCCATCTGATCACCAGACTAGGTCAGATCAGGCTTTCTCTCCACCATTGCCAGCAGTCTATAGAGGATGTATCATTGTGGATTTCTGGGAACCTCTCCAGCACTCTGCCTATTCCTGTTCTCATGTGGTCTTCATTTATCATGGTCTGTTATTCCTTGTTCTCCCTTTCTGTTCTTGGTCCAGCTGGGATCTCCTGCTCCCATAAGCTTTCTTTCCCTCAAACCTTGCCCTTCATTACTCCCATTGTCATCCAGGTTGTTCATGTAGATCTCATCCATTTCTCTGTCATTGGGTGATCCTTGGGTCTTTCCTAGGGTCTCATTTTCTAGGTAGCCTCCCTGGAGTTGTGAGTAGCAGTCTAGTCATCTTTGTTTTACATCTAGTATCCTCCTATGAGTGAGCACATACCATGTTTGTCCTTCTGAGTCTGGGTTACCTCACTCAGGATGTTTTTTTCTAGATCCATCCATTTGGCTGCAAACCTCATGATGTCATTGTTTTTCTCTGCTGAGTAGCGTAAAGTAATATCTTGAGGTATTACCATTCCTGATTTCAAGCTGTCCTCTAGAGCTACAGTAAGAAAAACTGTATTGTATTGTCATAAAAACAGACAGGTGAATCAATGGAAATGGGGGAAATGGGGTGAGGGACTGGGAGGAGAAGAAGGAGGTGAAACTGTGGTCAGGCTATATAAATAAACAACTAAACAATGTAAGCAAACAAACAAACAAACAAATAAACAGAACTACAACAAAAGAGAAAACAGAGTGTCAACCAAGTCAATTCAGTCTGTAGATTTCTGTGAGTGAATGTCTTAATTCATACAGGAGGTGGCCCATACCACTGTGGGCAGCATCATTCCTAAGGCTCTTTGTTCTTGGTTGTATAGGAAAGCTAGCTAAGTATGAACCAGAGTGTAAGCATGTAAATGACCCAGCAAGCAGCAAGCATTCTGCCTTGACTTCCTTCACTGCTACAATATAACACAGCCCTAGTAGGAAGATGGACTCTACTCTCATAAACTGCTCTTTTTCAGGGTGTTTTTATCACAACAAGAGAAAGAACCATAGAATAGTATATATGGAAGACATGTCTATTTGAATCAATGTGATTTTTACTCAAGAGTACATTCCTTCAGCACCATCTGGACAAAGAGAATGTAGGATATAGACAGTAGTGATGGGCCAGAAGGTGCATGTGCACTCCTCTGCTTTTATTTTTACCAGACAGGATTTCTCTGTGTAACCCCAGCTGCCCTGGAACTTGCTCCATTGACCAGTCTGGCCTTGATCTAAGAGATCCACCTGCCTCTGCTTCCTGAGTGCTCGAATTAAAGGCATTCACCACCATGCCCAGTTGTCTCCTGTTCTTTTAATGTTAAGAGAAATGTCTCAGTTCTTCTGAAATTTCCTGAGCACAAGGCTTTTCCTGAGAATACCTTTTCTCTGGTACACACTACTTCCAACTTTAGTCCAGGGCTTCCCAGGACAAATCCTGAAGGCTGTCTAGTCCCATCCTGCAGTAGAAGGAATTAGGAGTCCTGAAGAGCACAGTGATTAGAATGAGAGGCCCTGCATCTTACCTGTGCCTAACATGCCAGGGAAGTTCTCATTCGCTTTTTTGACCATGCTTGCTGTAGACATGTCACTGCAGTTCTCCCAGTGATCTCTGGGAGGCAAGAGCAGGGCATATGCTCAATGGCTCTGAAAATTATTTCCCTGATCCTAATCTAGCAGGCTACATTCCATCTCTGTCCTGACTAACCTTGAGCTCCTTTCCTAGACCCTGGTCTGATCTACTGGTTTCTTTCTTTGTCTGAGAACAACTTTCTGCAAGGAAGACTTTGAAGGTCCCCTCCCTCCTGACATCTCTCAAAGGTAAAGGTAAGATTATAATCAGGGAATCATCTAGAAAAGGGCAAAAGTGACCCAGAAAGATCATAGAGGACATATGCACACCCCACACATAATGCTAGACTATTGCCTTGAAACCTGCCATAGAAAGATGGAGACCACAGTCCTTTCAAGGACACACATATCACCTCATTCCCAACACTGAGCATATGAAACTCCTCACACAACTGCTCCTGGGCCTCTCTTCTGTGTCATTAACTTGACTTGTGACATTAATGATAAAGGATAGATCTTTATTCCTAGTCATCACTCGACTGGTCTCTTGCCAGCCCACAGAGACATTTCTGTCACCTTCCTGTAGGTTTTAAGTAAATACTACCTACTCAGAGCATTGAAAACACAGGGTAGATTGGGTATTCAGCTAGGTCTCTGAGTCACAAGGACACATAGAGAGGATGGAGGCTCCTTTTTTGGTGCTGACAGACCCAAAGCCAGGACAAAGCAAATGGCAATCCTAGGATGAACTGTTCTTCTCTGAGGGCATGGGGATGCTTATCAGCCTTGTTGCTCAATGTGTTCCTTTGAGGAGAACTATAAAGGGAAGTTGAGAGGGATGCAGGACAGCACTGAGAGTGGAAGTGACTGAGCAGTGTTGAACTCAAACCCCATCACTCACCACCCATTGGATTCTGGGAAGTGCTCCTGTCTGAGAAAAATCTCATCCCAGAAGGAGAAAGAACCACATAGCCTGAGTTCTGTGTTTGAGCCAAGAGGCTCTTCTCCTCAGAGGGAGGGCAGCAAGTGAGATTGATGGAGGAGTACTCTGTGGTCCTGTACAAGGGGTATACACCCTGGCAGAGGCTTCTGCTCACAGGTAAGTGTACCCACTCTCTGACTTTGTGGGGAGGGTCATTCACTGGCAGGCTGGAGTCTCTTAAAGAGGACGAGATCTTCCGAGGAGACTTGGGGTTTCTGTTTGTAGTCATGTGGCAGAAGGTACAGAGGGACAGAGGCTTAGCAGCCTGAAGCTCTCAGAGGACAGCAGGTGATGATGGTAAGGGAAAGGCCTCAAATACTTCATATTCACAGTGATTCACATTAGCTTCATTGTTCTCAAGACAGCTGTTCTCAACCATGACAGCATGGACCTCCAAATAGTAATCAAACAGGAGAGGACTAGTGAGATGTCTCAGTGTTTAAAGATATGACAACCTGAAATCAACCCTCAGCTGCCACACAGTAGATAGAGAACAGACTCCTGCAGGATCTACTCTGTTCTCCACATTGGTGCTGTGGCATGCATCCACACATGCAAACACTCACACATGTGATTCCCCACAAATTTGTGACATACATCTTCATATGTGCACAAAGAGACACCAGCCTTCACAAATATACTTATGTATTTACATAAGTAAATCTAAAATAATTGATTTCATTCTTGAATATAATTATTGTCATAAGCTCCAACCTAGGAACTATGAAGATAAATCCATGGAGACACATTCCTCCTTCCTTCCTTTTTTTCCCCTTATCCACTTTTGTCTGGTTATCCACTCAGTTTCAGGAACTGAGCCTTCCAAAAAGTTCAGATTCATGCTGCCCTTACAAATCCCTGGTTCTGAATGGAGGCAGTGGCTCAGGACTTTAATCCCAGCACTTGGGGAGGCAGAGGCAGGTGATCTCTGTGAGTTCAAGGCCAACCTGCTCTACAGAGCAAATTCCAGGACAACCAAGGCTATACAGACAAACCCTGCCTCAAAAACCAAAACTAAATCCCAAACCAAAGACAAAACCAAAACCAACCAATCAACCAACCAAACAAACAAACAAACAAACAGAAAGCCTTGGTACTGGTGGACATGATGTCAGTATATCTGAAAGATGAAGCCAGGAGTTGGCTATAACTACAAAGGGAACAGAGGACAAAGTCAGAAAGTGAAGACTCTCCAGAGGAGGATTTCAGAGAGCCATTGCTCTTCATACCAATGCTGTGTGTAAGAAGGGATATGGGACATTGATGGGGGAATCAGGCAGTCACCTGAGCAGAGATTTCCTAAGAGAGTTAATGACACATTCAGATATGCTGAATCAATGGAACTCTTGTTGCTCATCTCTGTAAAGGAGGTTCAGTATTCCCTACTCATGCACCAAAGCTGAGTGATGATCACACTCATTTAACATAAGTGGTTTTTCTTAATTTCCTTGTAGCCTTCCTCTTAACCTTCTGGCATCTGTCTACCATGGCCCACGTGACTATTGAGTCACTTCCACTCCAAGTGACTGAAGGAGAAAATGTCCTTTTCCTTGTCCATGATCTCCCAGAGAATCTTACAACCTTTGCCTGGTTCAAAGGTCTAACAAATATGACACAAAGAATTGCAATTTGTACAATGGACAACAATTTAAGTCTTCCAGGACCTGTGCACACTGATAGAGAGACAATATATTGCAATGGATCCCTGTTGCTCAAAAATGTCAACCAAAAGGACACAGAAAATTATACCCTACAAACCTATAATAGACATGGAAAAATTGTCTCAACAACATCCATGTACCTCCATGTGTCTGGTAAGTGATTTTTTGTGAACTCTGTGAGCTGGGTGAGGTTGGTTTCACTGGACACATACAGGAGGGAAGTCTGGGCCTACCTTCCTTGTGCATTGTGCCCTCATGTTGGGGTTTGAGTACATAGTTCAGGACATATATGGCATTGAATAATGGCAATAGATCAAAATCCTTCATTTAACTTCACCTTGCACACAGGTGGATGCATGTTGGGTAACTCAGCCTAGGACAAAAGCCTCTGAATAGACTGTATGGGTTCTTATGAGGGATATTTCTTGAGAAAGACCTCAAGGGAATCAACATTGTGCCTGTTTGAGATCCTCACTGAGATGTGAGCACCAGGATGCCTTGTCTCCAGATCTCTGTCCCAGAATCAACAACAGGTGTCCATGGGAAACATTTTATAGATGTTGGGTTTTGCCTTCCTGATGGCAGGGAACAGTGCTCCCAAGTAGTCCATATCTTGTGATGTGTGGAATCAGACAGTGTGCTGTCATGAGAGTCTTGGATGGGATGTGTCCCTTGGCCATCTTTGTCAGAGAATCAGCAGGGGAGCATAGCTCAATAGATGTCCTGTTGGGAATATGAGTTTTCACATGAAGTTCATAGTTTCCAAGGAGAGGGACCGAGGGCACAGATTCTCCTAACAAGTGCTTGTTCTCTGGGTCCAGCTTGGGGAAATCTCTCTTGCAGGCAAATGGCTACAGACTATGCTGATCTGAAAGCTTCCCAGACATAAGCTCCGCCCCCCCATGAACATGAGAGATGTCATCAGGACACACAATGAACTGTCAGAAAAGTATTTGCCTGAACCAGGAGCTTACCTAGTAGCTGTTCCACAGCAAAAAGCAGTTCCAGGGTCAGCTGCTACTATCTCATGTCACAGGGATGGTCATTACCCTTGACTCCATGTTCTAGAGACAGAAACATAAAGATAGACTGGGAAAGAAACTTGGAGCAGTGCTGAAACTGGAGGGGCAGAGCAGTGTTTTGAACACTGACCCACCCTCAACCCATGGGACTCTGGGAGGTGCTCCTTCCTGGGAAGAAACTCAGTTCAGATGAGGGAAGGACAGCAGAGCTTGGAGCTGTGTGGGAGTAGAAGTAACTCAGAGGGAAGAAAGGTCAGCCTACTGAGGCAATGGAGGGTCCTCTGTACTCCTGTGCAAAAGGTGCACCACATCTCAGGAGCCTCTGCTCACAAATGAGCAGACCAGGAGTTGACAGTGTGTGAGAGGAGGAGACTGGCATACACTCTGGAGTCCCTTGAGTGGTACATGGACAGGAATGGAGTCTCAGTGTTTGTAGGGGAGAAAATACAGAGTGGGAATGAGGCTCAGCATTAAGATGCTCTCATTGAATACTAAACAGTAAGGTGGGGGGAGATACTGTTCTTACATGAAGTTAGTCAGCATAACCACAATATTCTGAAGACTGATGCTCTCAGCTTGATGACCCAAATAAAAATCAAGCTGGTGTGGATCGCTGATGTGGTTCAGTGGATACAGGCATTTGCTGCATTGTCTGGGAAGCTGATAGCAATGATTACAAGTCCTCTGACCTCCACTGAAGTACTGTGTCCTGGACTCCCCCCTCCACACACACTAGGCTAGTCTTTACACTAATCACATACAAGTATAATATGTAAACAAGTGTAAAAATCAAAGCAAATGGAATGATTCAATACTGTATCCCAAAATCTATGAGTTTCTCAAATAAGTCCATGGGCATACAGGGTTCTGGGACATCATTCATTTATTCAGCCTCCAGATGTAGTTGAGTTTTTTCCTAGGTATTGTTGTAATTTTGAAGAAATACAAGAAAACTTATGGTTCTTATGATGTCCCAGTTTCAGTTGACTTGTAGTAGTAAAGAAAGCTAGATGCTTTATTCAGGTGTTGACTGCCCCACCAAGAGGAACAGAACAACAGCAAAGTCAGAGAGTGAAGACACAGGGTCTGTAGGAAAGGTCAGGTAGGCATCTCTCCAACACCAATCCACTGTAAATGTGATCATGGATCTGATGGCAGTATGCCAGGGCAATGATGATCATTGGAGAGATAGAGCCATATAGTGGGAATGACAAGTGTGGGGACACCAAGAACATGAGGATTGTGTGCTGAACTCTACCAAGTAATGCAGGACAACATCTACTCACAAAACCCTAGCTTCACAATGGACACAGTTGCTCAGGACACAGGGCCTCAGCTTAGTCAAAAACAACATTGCCAATTTAAAAAGATGTCTCTTTTCCCTTCTAGCCTTCCTTTGGAAGTGTGGGCGCCTTGGTACCTCTGCCAAGATCACTATTGAATCAGTGCCACCCAGAGTTACTGAAGGGAGAAGTGCTCTTCTCCTCGTTCACAATCTCCCAGAGAATATTGAAAGCTTTTTCTGGTTCAAAGGAGTTGTTGGAGTCAAGAACCTTATGGTTATCTGGCATATACCAGAGAGGAAATCAACTAAGTGGGGGCCTGCATACACTGGCAGGGAGATCTTGTACAGTGACGGATCCCTGCTGATTCCCAGTGTCAATCAGAATGACCAAGGATTGTACATCTTACACATTCTGAGAAGAGATGACGAACTTGAAGAAGCTGAAGTGCAACTCCAGGTGGACAGTAAGTGACTCTCTGTGACTGTTCAGTGCTGGGTGGAGCTCAGACACATATGACTGTCATGGCTGGCCTGGCCTCCCTCCTTTCTGTACTGTGTCCCCATGGGGAGGTTTGAGCACTTAGTACTGAACACACTGGTAGAGACATATGGGCATAGATCATCTTCCATCTTCTGACTCCACCTGCATCAAGGAAGACCTTGATGGAAAGTAACTCAGCCTAATATATCAGAGTCAGCCCAGGCTCTTGGGGCTCTAGATCAGGGATCCCTGAATCCTGTCATCTTTCCAAGGCTGGACTAAAGTGACCCAGAGGAGAATATTTTTCTAGTGCTGTACTCTTACAAAGTTGGAACAATAGTTTTAGAACATCCATGTAAAACTGGGGTATTTACTAAGCCCAATTTGAGAATTTCATAAATAAAATCCAGGAACTTTTATAGAGACCATGGAGGAGTACTTCCTATTGGTTGCTCTTTATACTTGCTCAACCAGATCTCTTACATCACCCAGGACACCTAGCCCAGTGTCTGTACTACATGCATTAGTCTGAACCTTTTTGCATCAATCCCTAATTTAAAAATACATACTATAGTTTTGCCCAAAGGTCAATATGGTGGTGGCATTTTCAACTGAAGTTTTGTCTTGCAAAATGACTGTAGCTTGTGTGAAGTTGACATAAAACCAGCCATCATAGTACCCAAGCCTTTTCCAGATCTGAGCCTGCCTTGAAGATGAGACTGCTTCCAGCACCCACATAGCTCCAGACCTAAGGGATATATGACAGAGCAGCAAGTGCATCTATTAGGTGAACTCAAGGGTTGAGTGTTGACTCAAAGGAAACTGAAGAAAAAACCTAGACAGTGAAAGTTCCAGGCCTGTTGAGTTTGGAGGAGGCATCATCTCAAACCCCAGTGTGCATGAGTGTGTGCAGTGTCTGACTGAGGGCAGTGAAGGAACAGCCATGTAGACACCCAAGAGATCAGTTTCATGCAGTGGACATGAAACTCTCAGGGGGCACTGTTGGAAAGGAGGAGGTCATGTTTCTGCCCTTAATTATGTGGGATAGACACACACACACACACCTGCATATCTAGGCTGAGTGATGAGTCCATCTGCTCAGGATGGAGGTCACCATCTTTTCACCAAGCACAATGATCCCTATGTGATGGCTTTTTTTACCTCCCCCCCAGCTCCCCCTTCTCTGTTCTGTAACCATCTCACATCTTCCCAACTCATGATCCAACTGGTGCCTTGGTATCCTGCTGAAGGGGAGAGCGTTCTTCTCCAAGTTCGTAATCTTCCAGAAGATCTGCAAGCCTTTCTATGGTACAAATCAACGTATGGTGCCCCAATCCCTAAAATTGTAGAATATACCAGAGCTATGAATTCTACCATCTGGGGGGCTGAACACAGAAGAAGACAATGGATGGTGTACAATAATGGATCCCTGATGCTCCAGAATGTCACTGAGAAAGATGCAGGAATGTACATGCTAGAAGTTTCAAAGAATGATTCCAAAATTGAAGAAGCATCTGTGGAACTTTATGTAAAGAGTAAGTCAGTGTCTAAGGTCTGCAGCTGCTGGGTGTGGCTTATCCTACTTTAACTCTCAGGACTGGGCTGTGCCTTCTCTCTCCCCAACTGCATTGTGTCCCTTCACTGGGATTTGGGCCCATACTGCAGGACACACATGGGGTAGACAAACTGTAGTAGATCAGAACCACTTAGCTGTCTTCACCTGCAAAGTAGAGGACCTAGGCTGGGTAAAATCAGTGCAAGGATGTCAGGTCCAGCCCAGACATTTGGAGCTCTTACCATGTCAGTGTCACCAGAAAATCCTGTGGGAGTCAGGTAGTTCCTGGCTGAGGAAGCCATGCAGTCCTCACAGGACCCCCAAGAGGCCTGCCCCTACTGGAAAACTTTCCGTCTGGCTGGACTGGCAGTGAAATTGGGGAGCTTTTTTCACTGTGTGTTTAGATTTCCTGTCAGAGTTGATCGTCCAATTCATGGGACTGACTATACCAAAGGTAGAGAATCATAAGCCTTGTACTGTCATGACAGCTGATGTTAGATAGGTCACCTGTGCACCCCCTTCTCCTAAGGATCAGTGGATAGGTGTCTGGGCCATTAGACTATTGTTCTTATGGGCTTAGGAGCCTTGACAGGAAGGTCAAGGCACCAAGGGAGGAAACATAGGAGGTAGCTTCTCCAGATTCCTCTTTCATCTCAGGAGTCCATCCTAGGGAATTCTTTTCTGCAGGTAGATAGTAACAGATGCTACTGATGTGAGCAGCTCCCCACCCCAAGTTCACACTATTGCTCATAACTAAGCTTAACTCTTGGACATGGCAATGACCATGTATGTCCTATTATGGGGAAACTGAGACACAGGAAACAGTGCCTGAATCAGGGTCACACAGTCCCTGGGTGGCAGATCCAAAGCACAAGATATGTCTATAGCCACAGTTCCAAATTCTCCCCCTGGAAGCTTTATAAAGTATGAACTAAGGAGGGCCTGGTTGAGCTCACTGGACACCTGTCATTTAGTACCCTCATCTGTTTCTTCACAGAGAATGTGACGCAACCCTTTGTGCAAATCACTGACACCACAGTTGCAGGACATAGATCTGTCATCTTCACCTGCATCTCACCCGACACTGATATCTTCATCCACTGGTTCTTCAATAACCAGAGTCTGAGGCTCACAGAGAGGATGACTCTGTCCCCAACAAAGTGTGGACTCAAAATAGATCCTGTCAAAAGTGAGGACGCTGGAGAGTATAAGTGTGAGGTCTCCAACCGATTCAGTTTGAAGACCAGTCTTCCAGTCTCCTGGCCATGATGAATGAGTGACCTCTCCTCTCATCCCACAGTAGATCCACAGTAGAATGCTGGTATTTCTGTGTCAATGGGGTACAAAATGGAGAAAAGTTACATGATGAAAATGATTAGTTACTCATCAGCTACAGCCAGCATGGTGAATCATGCCTATAATTCTGGGATACATGTATGTAAAGGGAAGGCAAGGATTTAAACTGAGGTTATCTTAAAAGGAAAATAAAGGCATCAATATGGTAAACAAAAATTCTCAGGCCTTAAGAGTTTAGCTTGTGGATTAAATATATAGGGATCACTCAGAATTCATGGGAAGTAATCTCAGGAGCCCTCAAAGTTTTGGATGCTCCGAGTCTGCTGTGAAAACGTTGCATTGTTTGCATTGAGAAAAATATCATCTTGTGTGCTGAAATACATTCTCTGTGTAACTAATTCACCTAGGCCCAATGCTGCCTGCATACCATCATCCATGTAAAGTGAGGAAGAGTGACAGGAGAAGGGGTCTACCCATGTTTCACTGTGGACATAGTTTTGTGTTTCTTCATGGTTCCACCTCTGTAACTTCTGGGCTTCTAGGTATTTGTCTGTTTATATTAGTCACTGTACAATTACCCCCATTAGTATAGAGTAGTCATGGAAATTTTAGTAATCTGAAAAATGGACAAAAAAGTTCTCAAAATTCACTTCTAGTGTTAAGAATGTCACTCTTTTAAAAATAAAATTAAACTGATTAAAGGTTGTCAATGCCATTAATCACTTTCAAGAATACACTTTTTTCCTTTCATTGAAAATGGATTATTTTCTCATACAATATATACTCTTTATAGTTTTCCCTCTCTCAATCCTTCCCAGTTTCTTCCTACATCCCCTACATGCAGATCCACTCCCTTTCTTTATCTCATTAGATAAGATTTGGTCTCTAAGAGATAACAATGAAACATGACAAAATAAAATATAATGAGATGGAACAAAACCTATCATATTGATATTGGACCCTACAACCCAACAGGAGCAGAGGAGTCCCAAGAGCAGACAGAAGAGTCAGAGTCTTGTTCTCAGTGTCAGGAGTCTCATGAAAAGCACTGAGGTAATAGCCATAACATACATGCAGAGGACCCAGTGCTAACTCATGTAGCCCTGTGCATGCTGATTCAGTCTGTGAGTTCATATGTGCCTTGCTTATTTGATTCACAGGGTCTTGTTTTCCTGGTGTCCCCCCTCCTCTCTGGCTCTTACACTCTTTCTGCCTCTTCTTCTGATGATTCCTGGAGCTCTTAGGGGATAGATTTGATGGACACATCCAATTTAGACTGTCCACAATGAAAGTGTTACAGCTCTGGATAAAATATATCCTGGCCATTAGAATCCAGGTGTTACAGATCTGAAGGGAAAGTTATCCTGGCCACTTGAATCCAAGTAGTACCTGTAAGTGTTACAGCTGTGAAGGGGAATGTATGTTGGCCATTGGAAGCCGGGTGATACCTACAGCACTGAAGGGAAATGTCCCCTGGCTGTCAGAAGCCAGGCAACACCTACATCTTGGAAGGGTAAAGTATCCTGGTAGGAAGCCAGGCAATGCCTGCAGCTCTGTTCCAGTGGGGCACAGTATCCCTGCAGGAATGTTGCAGTTCTGCTCTTCTCCAGAAGAGCCTTTGCAGGACTGCTCTGCTTTGCTCTGCTTTGCTAAGGGAGCCTCCCTGCAGAAATGTAGCAGTTCTGCTCCTGCTCAGGTTAAAGCTGTTACTTCTCTGTCAGGCTCCACTCAGGTGAAAGAAGGTTTTAACCCTAACTTCATTCAAGAGATTTATTGGTAGGGAGGAACCCAGGAGTGCAGCTGCCTCTGCTGAGGTGGAAAAAGGCAGCTTCAAACTGAACATGTACAGGGCTTGTATAGGGTTTCTTAGGGGCAATGTTTTTTTTCCAGGGTGAAGATTTTCAGGGTGGGAATTGATTGGATTTCAATCCCTGAGCTTGGACAAGCTTAGAAATTGGATGGATTTTGTGCTCAGGAATTGGTTGGTTTTCATGCTCTAGAATTGGTTGGTTTTCATGCCAAGTTGGTCAGGATGTGTTTTTTGACTCTGGTTTCAGGACCAGGGTGTGTTCCTTTCACTGCTCTTTTATAACTTTTTGGCTCTGGTTTCAGGGCCAGAGTGTGTCTTTTGGTTGATCCTTTTACCCAGCACACATGGTATCTGTTGTGGGTGTCTGTATCTGTTTTTTACCCATTTGTTGCCTGAGGTAGCCTCTCTGATGATGAATGGTTAAGGAAATGATATACAAGTATAGTAAACTCTAGCTGGATCTGATGCAGAACCCTCCTCTCAGAGAACTAGACCTTATAATACTTGAAGATTCCATGAAATCTGGCAACAGATGAAAATAATCAATTGTCCTACCCAGTTTGGATTCCTACTAACTAGAGCAATGACCAGCATGGCAAAATATCCATAAAGATGCCAGAGTGGCATTTATCTCTTGCAGGTAACCAAAAACTGTCTAATTGGATTTCAAGGTGCACAAAAGGAAGGAAATCATGGCTGGTACTGGAATGCAATCAGCTATACATGGATAGTGATGTTATGCATCCTAGTGGAGAACCTATAATGGCCACCTTCTTAAAGAAGTTTAATTTCAAGGTCCATTCTAAATACACATCCTTATTCCCATAGACAAGTGTAGTTCTAGCCCCACATTAAAGATGCTTTTTTGCACAGTCAGAAGTCACCAAAGAAATCCAAAATGAATCCAAGTGCAGTAAAAATGGATGCTTGGTGGTATGTATAGGAATGTCTCCCATAGACTCATATGTTTAATGCTTGACCCTTAGGGAGTTGCACTACTATGTGGTGTGGCCTTGTTTGGGTAAGTGTGGCCTTGTTGGAGGAAGTTTGTCACTGTGGAGGCAGGCTTTGAAGTCTGATAAGGTCAAGCCACTCCCGGTATGGCACATAGTCTCTTTCAGCTGCACAAGGATCACAATGTGGAACTATCAGCTCCTTCTCCAGCACCATGCCTGCCTATACGCCACCATATTTTTAGCCATAACAATAAACTGAAACTGTGAGTCAGCTCCAACTAAAAATTTTCCTTAATAAGAGTTGGCATGGCCTCCATGTCTCTTCATAGTAATAAAACCCTATCTAAGATAGACATCATGGGTGTCCAGCATTACCTGATCTGTCTATACTGTGACCCCCTTGTTTGATGTTTAGGGCACAGCTCAGAAGAGGTTTGGAAATACTGTAAGAGGCAGAAGACCAGGATATGTACTATGAGATTGTGTCTTCTATATATTATGGGGAATCTTCACCCAGGAAAAGTTAACCGTATGACTGCATAGACCTGGAAACTGACAACAGCAACTGACATGGTAGGATACATGGGGAAATCTCTAGAGAGTCTATTTTTAATTAAAATATTTTTAATTAATTTTACATACTATACTCATCAGATTATATTTATTTATTTGTTTATACATAAATATATGTAATAATATAATAATAATAATAATTAAAGAAATATCAATGAAGTTGAAAGGGAGTTAAAATCCTAGGAGGAGGCAGAGTGGGAGAGGGTGGGATGGAAAGGATGTAATGTAAACACAATATGCATGTAGAAAATTCTAAAAAGTTACTTTTCAAAGCTTTAAAAATAATGATGAAAATAAGAGAGAGTTAGGGAGAGAAAGGATGAGAAACAGCTGCCAAGAGAGTGATTGTGGAGGGAAACTGAGGAGCATCTTCTGAGAACACCCTCCATTTCTGGACAACATCATTAGCAGTCTTCTCTTGATCCCCAGAACAAGGGCAAGGTCTGATCTTTGATAACTTTTCAGCTGTGGTGGGGAGTTTCACACCATGTGACATAGTTCAGTGTAGTGTAAGTGACAAGGAGCATTGGAGGAGCCAGGCATTGTAAACTGTGAGCAGTCCAGTCTCAGCCCAGACAGCTCCTACACTCTGTCCTAGAGTGAGCTGCAAGAGATGTGGCCTGATTAAGGCCACGGAAATCTGGCCTAAAGCTGAAGACCTGTGTTCTGACCCAAAGGTGAGGTGACCATGTACTGACAATGGTTAAGAGGAACTCAGAGAATAGCTGTAATTTCCTAAGATAAGAATTTGAGTGAGACTCAAAGTTTGTGCTTGCAGAGTACCTAGAGAGGACAGAGAGAACAACAGTTCAGCAGCAGAAGGCTCTTGGTGAGCAGGAAATGTTAAAAAAGAGTGGGGAAAAGCCAGAGTGTTCCCTACTCAAAGTTAGTCACCATTGGCCTGAGAGAGCAAGACAAACTCCATTTTAAAGAAAACTCCATTTCACACAGCATTTGGCCAGAAACGGAACTTAGTTTCAGTGAAAACCTCAAACAACTCTAAAAGGAACCACAAACAGCCAGGGCACTGGTCAAAGTGACCCCACCAGGTTGGGCTGGCCAATGAGTAATTTTGATAAACAACGTCTGCTGATCCCAAATGCTGTGGATATCGCTCTGTGTAAATAAAATTCTGATTGGCCAGTGGCCAGGCAGGAAGTATAGATGGGACAAGAGAGAAGAGAATTCTGGGAAGCAGAAGGCTGGGGGGAGACACCGCCAGCCGCTGCCATGAAAAGGAACATGTAAAGACACTGGTAAGCCACACGCCATGTGGCAAAGTATAGACTAACAGAAATGGGTTAACTTAAGATAGAAGAAGCAGATAACAAGAAGCCTGCCACAGCCATACAGTTTGTAAACAATGTAAGTTTTTGTGTGCTTTCTTGGTTGGGTCTGAGCAACTGTGGGACTGGCAGGTAAGAGAGATTTGTCCTGACTGGGCCAGGCAGGAAATTCTAACTACACCCAAATGTCTTTGGGAAATATCTGGGGGCTCCAAATGTCCTTCTGATGACCATTGTTGAAAAATTCCTCTGGACCCCAACCAGTAAATTCAAAGGTTAAATACTCTCACCCAATCCTATGATGCAAAGGCTTGTACCACCCTTCTTGCAGTTTTTCCCTTTATAAACCCCTCACTCTGAGAGCTCAGGGCCATCATCCTCCACTCATTGTGCCAGAATGCTGGAATATGGACAAAGCCCAGGCTTGTAATCAATAAATTCCTGTGTATTTTGCCTCAGACATCAGCTCTCTTTATTGGTTTTGCTTGGGGATCATATGATGTGGGCACAACAGGCCATTATATTTTGAAGACTAAAGATTCCAATTAGCATAGAGTGATTCTCCAAATGAAAATCCAACCAGAGTGGGCCAAAGAGATGTCTGAGTGGGTGAAGGCATTTGCTGGTAAGGCTAACATTTTGAGTTAATCCACATGTCCCACATTTTTCAGGGATAGCTCCAACTCCCTCGTGCCTTCTGATTTCATAACTGTACAGTAGGATTTTCCTTTGCACAGAGAAAGAAAATGAAAAAGGAGGGCTGGGGAGATGGCTCAGTGTTTAAGTATACCTGCTGCTCTTCCAGAGGACCTGAGTTAAGGTCCCAGCAGCCGTATTAGGTGGCTTTGCCACCAACTTTCTGTTAGTCCAGATCCAGGGATTCCATAAAGTCCCCTGGTACCAGAAAGTTCCTGCACACAGTTTGTACAGAACCATATGCATATATGAAATAAAAATCAATCTTATAAGAAATAAAATGAGAAAGAGAGTGCTCACAGATTTTAGAGATGGCATCCCTCACACACAAAGTGCTCTTAATTGTGAGCAGACCTGAAAGCAGTTGGGTTGAACCACTCAGAAACATGAGAATATAATTCCATCCACACAGGGTGAATGACACGTTCAGGAGCACTAATTGAAAAGAAGTCATGTCATATTACTTCTTTCCACCAAATTCTGTATTACCACCCAGACACTCACAGTGAAGCTAAGGGATGAGCATACCTGCTTAGGCCCAGTGTTCCATGAAATGCAAAGGGATCAAGATTCCTCTCTCTTCCCTCTAGCCTTTCATTTTTAACCCACATTAGAGTTTACATAGTTAGTACAGGCACACCCAGTGTAGACCAACTGCAATGTCAATCTTTTATCTGAATTCACCCTACTGAGAGCAGGATGTGTGGTGAGGTAACTCAGCCAAAGGATTAGAACAAGTACAAATTGTGTGGATATCACCATAAATGTAGCCCTAAGAAAAAAGCCTTGGGACTAAGCGAGATTCTACATAAGAGAACTATGGACTCTTATTAGAAGGGGAGACCCACCACCAGGACATCCTGTCTCCAGATCATGGTCCCAGAATCCTGACTCCAGATGAGCTGGGGAATGTGGGCAGGCTTGGAATGTCCTATTAGAGCTAACAGAGAAGAATGACTTAACAGCTGTCTGAATCTTGTACATCATGGAACCAGCCAGTGTTGCCATGAGAGCCACGGTTAGGCTAGGTAACCTCAAGATGTCCTTCTGGGTCTCAGCATGGTGAGCACAGCTGCACAGGTACCCAGGCCCTTACCCTACTTTTCTGATGGCCTTATGAGACTTCACAGGAATATCATGGTCCCCAAGAGGAGGGACTGAGGACATAGTTCCTCCTGATGACTGAATGTCCTCATGGATTAAGTCTAGTGAACTCTCTCCTGTAGGTAAATAGTAACAGATATGGCTGATGTGTACAGTTTTCCTGTCCCAATGTTGGGTCCTTGTTCTTAGTCTACCATATTGCTATGACAATATTCATTTACCATATGTGATATCAGTGAAATATGGAGACACAGAAAACACAGTGGACAAATTAGGTTTACATAGTTCATGTGTGCAGATGGAAAGCACCAGAAACCTGTCTGGCATCCATGTGTCCAGTGTCTCCATCCTGGAGGCCTTCTCAGGTGTCTGTGGAGGGGGAGGGGCTGTTTTTTTAGAGATATTAATCTTGATCATCATCACCTTGAAGGGATGTCAGAACCAGGAAATGAAAACAAGTAGAAAGTTAGATTTGAATCTATAATTAAGTCTCTGGAGAGTTTCTGCAAAATTTCAGGCCCCCAAATCTGACTACTGGACAGAAAATCATGTGTTTTTTGTGTGTTGTAATCACTACTACTGGAGGGTTAAACACATGGCTAAAACTTGTCCCTTTCAGTAAATACCATATCTAGAACAGGGACTTTCTGCTGAAGCAGTTACTAAACAAATCAATTTTAGCATCTGCCTCTCATCTTACCATATTGTCCACTTTATAGAAATAACCCTTGCATTGGCCTTAGTCCCTGGGTATTATTAACAATGGTCTCATATGGAATAAGTTAACATCCTAAATCCTTAGCAGAGATCTGCAAAACACAACTGTCCCTTTCAGCCAGAGTCCTAGTGAGTTCTTGCTCTCTATCTTTTACCAGTCACGTCTGTCTCTGAAAACATTCATTTGGAACTGATAAAGTAGTGGCTCAGGGGTTAAGGCACTGATTGCTTTCCTAGAGGACGAAAGTGCAGTCACCACCACACAAATGGCAGCTCATAACCTTCTATAACTCCAGTTGCAGGGGATCCAATATTCTCTTCCGGCTTCTGTAGGCACTAGGTTTGCTTGTGGTCACAGTTATACATGCAGCCAAAAATGCTGTTCACATAAAGAAAAATAAAAGAAAACAACCACTGGTATTTCAGGAAATATCTATGCATGGTTCTTACCTGTGTGAGTCAGGGCATTACAGGTTAGGGACAGAGCAATGGTTCTCTGTGTTTCCCATGCTGTGAGTACACCTTCTTACTCACCATGCCAAGGTGTGGTGGTTTGAATAGGTATGGTCTCCATAGACTCATGTGTTTGAGTGCCTGGACCATAGGACATGGCAATATTAGGAGGTGTGGCCTTATTGGAGTAAGTGTGGCTTTGTTGGAGAAAGTATGTCACTTTTGGGGCATGCTTTGTGGGCATATATGCTCAAGCTATGTCTAGTATGGTACATAATTTTCTTCTGCTGCCTGTGGATTAAGATGAAGAACTCTCAGCATCTTCTTCAGCACCATGTCCTGCTGTGATAATGTACTAAACCTCTAAAACTGTAAGTCAGCCACAATTAAATTAAATGTTATAGGAATTTCCATGGTCATGGTGTCTCTTCACAGCAACAGAAAACTTAACTAAGGTACACATTTACCTGTTATGGCTTATCAAGGAATTAAGATTCTTAGATAGACCATTAACAACGTATCTAGTTGTATGTAACTCATGAGCTGAAGGCACCACATTAGTAGTAGCAGAGGCTATGGTAATAACAATAACAGTAAGTCCTAATAGAATCAGTCCCATAGTTCTACAGCAGTGTGTGTGTGTGTGTGTGTGTGTGTGTGTGTGTGTGTGTGTGTGAGTGTATTTAAAGTATGGCTTCCATTTTATTTTCCAAGGTATTGCTTTTCTTCTGTTCTTATGAAGTCATCTCTTTACATGGGTTTTGGTTGTGGTTGCAGGACAGCACCAGCAGGTCTAAATATTGGTAGGGTGTTCAATCTTGCTGGGCTTCACAAAATCAATTCCTGGATACATTGCTGTGAATGGCACAGCTCATGAAGTAATACAGCTTGAGAAAGAGTTTGGGAAGCTCATGAGTGTGGAAGACACTTGCTTTGGCTATGTCCCTGACAGCCATGGCCTCTACAGTGTTCCAAGTGAAGGACTTGTTAGTGGCCTTGCTCTGGGAGTACATGGCACAGTTCATGCAGTAAGTTGGCTGCACAGGGGCATGCAGCTTTTTGACATTACTTTTGTCTCTTATTTTTGTCATCTTGGAGCCAAGACCTTTAAGAGCTCCACTCAACATTTTAAATGCCACAAACAGACGTTCTTGTAGTTAGAGTTTTCCTACCTGGCCCACAGTCAAGACAAATCTCTCTCATCCGCCAGTTCCATAGCCAGTCAGACCCACCAAGTAAACACACAGAAACTTATATTGCTTACAAACTGTATGGCCGAGGCAGGCTTCTTGCTATCGAGTTCTTTTGTTTGTTTGTTTGTTTGTTTGTTTGTTTTTTGAGACAGGGTTTCTCTGTGTAGCTTTGAGTATCTAGTTCTTATATCTTAAATTAACCCATTTTTTTATTAAATTATACTTTGCCACATGGCTTGTGGCTTACCAGTACCTTACATCTTTCTTGTCATGGTGGTGGCTGGCAGTCTCTCTCTGACCCAGCCTTCCACTTCCCACAATTCTCCTCCTCCTCCTCTCACCTACCCTATCCTTCCTGCCTGGCTACACACCAATCAGCACTTTATTTATTTTAACCGATCAGAGCAACACATTTGAAATCCAGAACATCCCACAGCAAGTTCTCTAACAACTTAGAGGATGATTATTTATTAACTGTCTGAGCTGAACAAACTGTGTGCTTTTAGCTACTTTCTTTAGGCTTAACCTTGAAAACTTATACAGGAAGCTAAATAAGGCTTAATTCTGCAATGTACTTGGCATGACTACAAGTATAGGTCAGAACATCTTAAAGAATTTATTGGTTATTTGTGAGGTGACTGACCATTAACTTTCATGTCTTAATTTTCTTCTAACAGTTTATAATAATCAAGTATTTTATTAATTAAAATTATTTATTTATTTTACATAATGACCATAGTTTCCCCTACCCTTTCCTACCATTGTGGTGATATACTTTGTACCTTAATACACTTGGCTGAGGATCAGAGGACAGAGACAGCCACTAAATTAGATATAGAGGTCAGGGAGTGGTGGCACATTCCTTTAATCCCAGCTCTTGAGATCTCAAGCCTTTGCTTGGGAAGCACACACATCTTTAATCCCAGGAAGTAATATGGCAAGGCAAAGAAAGGTATATAAGGCATGAGGAAACAGGAACTCACTCTCTTTAGGCTAAGGATTTTACAGAGGTAAGAACTAGTGGCTGGCTGTTCTGCTTCTTTGATCTTTCAGCTTTCACCCTGATATCTGTCTCTGTTTTTTTTTTAAATAGGACCTCTAAGATTTGAACAACATACCATCCCTTTCCCATCCTCTCCTCTGCCTCCCAAATCCACTCTTCCTCTTTTTCTGTTCAGAAAAGGGCAGGCCTCCTATGGATGTCAACAAAACCTAGCACATAAAGTTGTGATAACACCCTTTGTTCAGGCTAGAAGTGTAACCAATCATGAGGAATAGGTTACCAAAAGCCAGCCAAGGCATTAGGTATCATCCATGCTCCCACTGTTAGGAGTCCCAAAAGTAGACCAAGCTACACAACTGTCACATGCATGTAGAGAGCCTAGGTTGGTCCCATGCTGGCTCCATGATTGTTGGTTCAGTCTCTGAACACCTATGAGCACAGGGTTATTGATTCTATGGATTTTCTTGCCATGTCCTTCACCCCTCTAGCTCATAGAATCCTTCCACCAACTCTTCACTAGAATTTTCTGAGTTCATTCTTGAAGGTGAAGTCAGGGGTTGACTGGAGCCACAAAAGAAATAGAAAAAAGCCAAGAATGAAGATGTAGTGTCTGTGGAGAAAAAGTTCAGAGGAGGCATAATCTCAGCCTCAGTGTGCAAGAGTGTGCACAGTGCTTGACTGAAGGCAGTGAGAGGCAGCCTTGGAGACACCACAGGAGAGAGTTCCATGCAGAGGAAATGACATATTCAGGGTCACTGGAGGGATGGAGGACACATTGTTGATTCTACTGGGTGCAATAAAACACTCAAACCTGTATCTTTAGGCTGAATGACAAATCCACTTGCTTAGAATGAAGGTTGTCATCTTTCCACTAAGCACAATGATCTTTGTGATAACTTTTTTCTTTTCCCCTTCAGTATGCTTTTTACTTGCTGCAACCCTCTCATTTCTGTCCAACTCACAAGAGAGCCAGTGCCACAGAATGCTATTAAAGGGAAAACGTTTTTCTCCTTATTCATAATAAGCCAAAAGTTCTGTGAATGTTTTCCCAGCACAAATTGGTGTACAGCACCCAGATGTTTAAAATTTCAGAAAATAGCGGAGTCATGAATTTCATCACTTGGGGGCATGCACAGAGCAGATGAGAAATGCCTATCAACAGATCCCTTCTTCTCCCAGATGCCATTGAGAAAGAAGCAGGACTGTGCACATTAGAAATTTTAAACAGAGATTTGAAAAACTGAAGGAACAGATATACAACTCTATGTATACAGTTAGTGACTCTGCATTACTTCCAGCAGCTAGGTATGGCTTACTTAACCTACTTGATACATGGGACTGTCAGGACTGGGCTGTTTCTGATCTCCCTTTCCAGGACATTGTGTCCTCACACTGGGGTTTGGGCCCTTACTTTAGAATACATATAGGTAGACAAACTGCAATAGATCAGAACCCCTTACCTGTCTTTACCTGTGGAGTAGAGTACCTGTGCTGGGTATACTTAGTCCCAGGATGTCAGCTGCAGCCCAGACACTTGGAGGTCTCACCATGCACATGTCTCTGAGAAAGACACTGTGGGAGTCAGGAAGGCCTTTGTTGAGGAAGCCATGGGATCCTCACAGAGAGCATCAGGAAGCCCTGGTTGCAAATCTCTGTACTTGCTCTGGATTCCAGATGATGCATGGGAGCTTTTTGTCACTGCATGGTTTTGACTTCCTGAGAGCCGACAGGAGACACAGCTTTATTGGTTTGTGGAGCCAGCCAATGATGGTCATGAGAGCTATGGTTAGGCTACATTCATTGGATTATCTTCCCTAGACAAACAGCATGGAAGATATAGCTGGTCAGGTACCCCGACCATTAACTAACTGAACTGATTGAATTATGAGACCTTACAGGAAGGTCATGGTACCCAAGAGGAGGAACAAAGGACACAAATCCTTCTTGGAAGTGATTGTCCTCTGGGGTCCAACTCTGGAATTCTCTCTTTCAAGCATATAGTAACAGAGATGCTGATCTGGACAGCTCCCAGACATGAGGTACATTTCTTCCAGTAATAATTAGTTGACTATAGAAGGACACAAAATCACCATCTAGAAAATTATTTTCAGGAGTCATGGCCCTAATTGTGTCTTGGCTCCCACAACTCTCCCTAGACAACTGGAAGTCACTGACAGCATTCTCAGACATACTAGATATTTCCTGTGTTTCTAAGCATGCTACTCTACCACAGGATCCTGGTTACCATTCCCACTCCAGGCATCTAGTATGGGAAATTCACTTACTGATACTAGCTGCATCCTAAAAAGACATTGAAAACCCAAGGTTCACAGGAAGTTGGAGGGTCACTCTGAAAGTCTTTCTAGGATGATGGAGCCACCATCCTCTCTCCAGAACTCAGCTTACCTCCTGTTTTATAACCACATGCATCTCCTCACACAAATCCTCAAATGCCCCCTGACTTGGGTGTCCATTGAGAATTTGTTCCCTTCCCAGGCATCACTCAGCTGGCACATTTCCAACTTTCCCAGACATATTTGACAACTTCCTTCAGGTTATACATTTTACATTCTTTTTTTTTTTTAAACAAAACACTGTTTCTGTATTAGGGCAGCCCTCAGACCTTATCAGAGAAGTTCCTTTGTTCAGTGGACAGTGGTTAATGCAGAAACTCACAGCTGGTCAAAACCTGAAGGATAGGTGTCTGTGAAGTGCAGCATCCATGAGAATCTGTTTCATCCTCTCTTAGTCCAAGGCTCAGGGACCATCTTTGGAGAGGGAGCATGGAGACTGGAAGAGACAGGGATCAGGGAGGACCATAGCGGAACATCTGGACATGACGGGACCATTGATTGAGCAAACAAACGCACAGCAGCTGTGGTTGCCCAGGGTTTCCGGATGTTCTGACTTTGGCTGTGGTCTCACCCAAGGCTTGCCTGGATGTTTTGGTCAGTTTTGATTGTCAAGTTGTGTGGATTGAGAAACAGCCAAGGGATTGGTGAAGTGTGGTTCCGTGTGTGTCCTTGAGGACATGTCCACAGACAGCTAGATCTCAAGCGCTTACACCTTTTGGATGAAGTAACCAACCTCCAAATGGACTCATAATCAGAGGCATTTTGGGGGTGGTGATGAAATGTAAGTGTAGGGCATTGGAGGAAGGTCCCTGAGGACTGTATCTGCCGCTCCTCTTCTCTGGTTCCCCTCTTCTCTGCTGTGGTCCACTCCACCACACTCTCCCAGCTAGAGCGGACTGAAACCTTTGAAGTTGTGAACCAGAGACCAACCCTTCTTCCCAGACCCACTCTTCTCAGGTAAAGAGAAGGAAAGTCAGAAACATAATGGTCTTAACTGATGTTATGGCTCAAATGGACTTAATCGATATCTACAGAACATTCCACCCAAACAAAAAAGAATATACCTTCTTCTCAGCACTCCATGGAACCTTCTCTAAAATCGACCACATACTTGGCCACAAAGCAAGTCCCAACAGATACAAAACAATTGGAATAACCCCCTGTGTTCTATCAGACCACCATGGTTTAAAGTTAGATTTCAACAACAGAAAAAACTACAGAAATCCTACAATCTCATGGAAACTGAATAATGCTCAACTGAATCACCAGTGGGTTAAGGAAGAAATAAAGAAATTAAAGACTTCCTAGAGATCAATGAAAATGAATACACCACATACCCAAACTTATGGGACACTATGAAAGCAGGGCTAAGGGGGAAAGAACATTTTACATTCTTAGAGCTTTGAGAACCCAGGTGCTCAGCTGGGATTCTGTGTCATAAAGGACATTTTGGGAGAACACAGCAGAAGTTTAGCTGTTGTTGTAAGGAAAAGAAATTATTATAAGCCTTGTTGCTCATTGAAAGTTCTGGAGGACTAAAAATTAGAGAGAGAGAAGTTGACTGGGACACTAGGCAGGACTAAGATCAGAAGGGACAGAGAATGGCCTTGGACACCATCCTGACAACAGTCAGTGTTGCCCTGTCTGAAGGATGAACTCAGATGGAGGAAGGCTGCAGAGATTGGGGACAAGTACTGGAGCAAAGGGTGTCCACCACAGAGGGAGGGCAGAGGGGACAGTAGCCTTCATGGAGGCCACTGTGTACTTCCCTACAAATTTTGCAGTTCCTGGTGGTGGCTCCTGCTCACAGATGAGAACACTGCCTGATAGTATGTGGGAGGAGGGAGTTCAGAGACTGGTCAGAGTCTTGTAAGGTGCTCCCTCAAGTTGTCCCCTGACTTCCATCTAGGTGCTGTGTCCTGCATACTCACCTATACACAGGATGGTCTACACTTGTACAAACACCCACACTCATACTACCCACATCCTCCCACCTCCCACATAAATTAATGTAAGCTAGAGTTGTAACTAGTTTCAGTAGCTCCACATATGAGAATTTCATTATCACCTGGACATGCAAGGCCCTGGGACACTCATTCTTCTGTGGACCCACGTGTATCTAAGCCTGTCCAGTTATCCAAACTTCCAGAGAGATCAAACTAGTTTTTCTTAACAATGAGCCACCCATTTTGACCTGGAATACAGACTAGGAAGCCTAATCCTAAGGAAAGTAAGAGGTTGACTGCATACACAGAGAGAAGAGATCAAAGAGGTCAGAATGTGAAGACTGGGGGACTGTAGAGGAAGAGGTCATTGAAGGAACCGCCCACCACATTTTTTGATCATGAACAGTCATACGAGAATATTGAGTATGGAAACACATGAGGAGAGAGTTCTGCAGAGGAACAGTGATGTGCAGTAAGGTCATGGAGGTCATTTACTTACTTCCTTTGAGATGAACAGACACTCCCAACCACCTCAACTGAGTGATGGGATCTAAGCTTCTCAGTATTTAGGGCCTGTCTCTCCTCCAAAGACAAAGGTCACATTATTGATGAATTTGTCTCTCTTCTCTTCTCTCCTCCCTTTTATCTTGCAAGCATCCTCTCACCACTGGCCAGCTCACTACTGAATCAATGCTGCCCAGTCTTGTTGAAGAGGAAAACACTCTTCTACTGGTTCATAATATTCCAGAGAACCTTTGATACTATTTCTGGTACAAAAGGCTAGTCATTGTTAGCAGAAATGAAATTGAGTAGAAGGTAACAACCACTAATAAAAGTATGTTGGGACATCCTCTGTGGACAGGTCCTAGGACATAAGCCAACATTTCAGATGAGCTTAAAGGAATAAACAGGAAAGTCAGGGTACCCAAGGTGAGGGACAGAGGAGAAAGTTACACTAGGCAGCTGCTTTTTCTCAGGGTCCAACCTAGAGAATTGTCTGCTGAAAGTACATAGTAACAGATGCTGCTGGCTTGAGCAGCTCCTCCACCCCAAGGGTGGACCATTTTTCATATCTAAGCTTGCTAAGGGATACAATGATCATGCACTGTTTTCACTAATGAAGGGTGCTACGCCCACAGCTGTGACACCTGTGTAGCTGTAGCAAGTATGCCGCTGCGCTGGGGCCCAGCAGCTGAAGGGTTGAGGTTGGAGCTTCCTGGAGTGTGGCCTCAAGCAGTTCCCCCACAATCAGCGATCGTCATGCAGCCTGAGGATCCCAGGAAGCCCTGGAGAACAAAATGGCCTTGACTACAGTCCTTGTTGGCACGAATCATGATCTTTCTCTGTATGTCTTATCTGTGTGTTCTCCAGTTAACAACACATCCAGTACAGGTCGGCACCAACATGACTGACCCAGATGACCCTGTACCCGGAGCACCTTCATTTATCAGACCAGTGTATAAGGAAGCTCAAAAGACTTCCTCAAATACATCTCTGGGGTCGTTCCTGTTTAGAGTAGAGCAGCGCGAGCTCTTGTCAGAAACAGAGCCAGAGAGCCCAAAAATAAAAGTAAAAATAAAAATGTTACGAGGGAGTAAACATAGCGTGCCAGACCCTTCTAGAGAAAAAGAATTAGAGAAAATTCCTCAGCACACACTTCCCGGGGGGTATACACAGTACTTCTTAGGAGGGAGCTGGTGGACAGCCCCTAGGTGGACCCCCGAAAGTGGAAATTACCTAGAGCCGTTCCCATATACAGGAAGTTATGATGAAGTTGGGAACAGATGGGTAAATTATGAGGGGAAAAAACGGCTTTGAAAACAAATGAGTATACAATAGTAGAATATAACCCAGGCTGGTAAGAGTTTGGCTCCCACAGATGTGGTCGCTGGCGCGAGACAGATTTCACAAAATTCTGAGATCATGCCCTCAGACAATAGCCACAATGAACTCCGGCTGCGGAAGTGATACACAAAAATAGATATGGATGTCTCTTGTTATTGTTTCTTGCTGATTCTGAGTAACTGTAAAAAATAATGGTCTGATGTAACCCCCTGCCAAGTTCCTTGATTGTAAAAGTATATAAGCATTGCCTATACAAAAGTAAAATTGCAGCAGCACATCAACACATGTGTCTGTCTGTCATTCTCCTCGCCGATTCCTGACTTCTCCTTGAGCCTTCTCCCTGGTTCTCCCGCAGTGGTGGTCTCCCTCTGGGTGGTCTGCGGCAGAAGGGAAATAGAGACCCAGGAAAGAGTGGCTGAATCAGGGCCACACAGGCCATGGGAGTCAGATCTGAACCACAAGTCACCTCTCTATTGTTATAGTTCCAATGTCCCCACCTGGAGGCTTTATTAACTGTCTGTTGACTACAGAGGGGCTGGTTGAGATACCTGAAGGACTACTGTCACTTTGCCCCCTCCTTTTCTGCTTTGCAGATCCTGTGGCACAGCCCTTTATCCAAGTCACAGACACCACAGTTGCAATATGCAGCTCTTTGGTCCTCACCTGCCTCTCAGCTGATGCTGGAATCTCCACTCAGTGGATCTTCAATAACTGGAGTCTGCAGCTCACAGAGAGGATGACAATCTCCCTGAAAAAGTGCCACCCCTGCATAGATCCAGTTAGGAAGGAGGATGCTAGAGAGCATAAATTTGGTTGCCAACCCAGTCAGTTCCAAGGCAAGTCTCCTAGGTAAGCTGGTGATGAATGAGTGACCTCTCTTCTCTCCTACAGCAGATTTGGGGCATTTCTTGTTTTTTGTCATCACGCTGGTTTGGGCATGGGCAGCTGTAGGGTTGGTCCACCAGCCAGATCTCCCTTACACTCACCAGCAGGGTGAGTTCTCCAGTGTTGCCCCAGCTAATTCATCTCTTGCAACAATGAGTGAGGGGCGGGCCAGTTTTCCTGCTTTCACACCCTGGAGGTCTGCTCTCCCACACCTCCACCATTAGGACCACCTCTATAGTGTTTCCCAGGTGAGGGACAGTGGCCACTCTCCAGAGTGCTACAGCTGGTGGTGGGTAGGGCCAACCCTTCTGCTCTTATGATCCCAGGGCCAGCTCCTCTACCTTTCTCAGGTGTTGATGGGCATGAGGTGAGGAGAGGGCATCTTGTCTCTTTCCGTGGTTCAACATGTCTGATGAGTAATGGGGACCACTCTCCTTTGATGATAACATTGGCCCTGGGTCACCCTCAGCTCTGACCACTTGGCAGCTCTGCTGTGCTATCTAGCTGAGGGGTGTGCCTCATTTCCTGAGTGCTGCATCTGGTAAGGGGGCAGGTCAGCTCTCTCACCTGTTGCTGGTGGTAAAGGGTGAGGAGGGGTAAGGGGGGCATCTCTCACCTTTCTACATTGCCATATGATAGACAAGTAGTGGGGACAGCTCTCTCATGCTTACAACTTTGAGACTGGCTCACCCATTCCTCCACCATCAGGATTGGCTTTACTGTATTTCCCCATGTGAGGTGCAGGGACTGCTCTCCCAAATTTTGCAGCTTGTGGAGATCAGGGACAGCTCTCCCACTCTCGTAACCTCAGGACCAGTTCTCACACAAGCCTCAGTCATTGATGGGTGAGGAGGAGTGGGAGAGGAGTGGAACTCTCCCTCGCTCATGACATCACAGGACAGATGGGTGATGGGAACAACTTTCCCATGCTCACTACTTTGGGTCTGGCTTACTCATACCTGCACTAACAGTTTTGCCTCCATTTTGTTGCCAAGGCAAGTTTCAGGGCCTGTTCTCCCTAGTGTTGTAGCTGGTGGGGAGCAGAGACCATTTCCCATTCTTATGCACAGGGACAGCTCTCCCTTCTGTCACAGGTGCTGATGGGCTCTCGGGGAGATGGAATATGGCATCTCTCCCCTGCCCATGCCACACAATACATTTGAGTGATGGGGACAGTTCTCCCATGCTCACAACTTTGGGGCTGGATCACCCATACCTGTGCTAACAGAGTTTGCACTATTGTGCTTCCCTGGTGAGGTTCAGGGCCTGCTCTCCTGACTTTTGCATGTGGAATGGGTTAGGGACAGCTCTATCGCTCTTATGACCACAGGGCCAGATATCCCACCAGCTTCAGGTGTTGATGGGCCAGGGCGAAGTTAACTTTCCCTCCTTCATGTTGTTCCAAGGCAGATGAGAAATGGGGCAGCTCCTCCATGCTTACAACTTTGGTTCTGGCCTATCCACAACTCTGCTAACACAGTTGGCTCTATTGTGTTGTCCTGGCAAGGTACAGGGCCTGCTTTCTTGAGTGTTGCAACTTGTTGGGGCAAGGACAGTTCTCCCACTCTTAATAACCCATGATGAACTCTACAACCTGTCTTAGGCATTGAATGGGTAGATGTGGGGGAAAGGCAGCTCTCCTAAGCCCATTCCACCATGTGGCTGATGAGGGAGTAGGCTAGGTCTCCTGTGCTCTATATTCTCAGGTGTGGCTTTCCTGTGCTCTCATCAACAGGGTCATCTCTACTGTGCTACCTAGACAAAGTGTAAGGCTTGCCTTCCCATATGTTAGAGCTGGCCAAGAGATCAGATTCCTCACCATCCCAGCCTTATCCCTTCCTCTATAATCTCTTCAGATATGCCTCTGTCCACAGGAACTGAACCATTCTGTCTGTCTCTCTCTCTTGTACCACACCAGACCATACCTCTGCTCACTCTAATAGTGCTCATCTGTCTGGTACTTCAAGGTACCAGGTGGGGGGCATTTTTTATCAATGGGGTATAACAAGTAAAAAAGTTATGTGCTAAATATGATCAGTCACCACTCAGGTATAGGTACAGCTAGCATGATGACTCATGCCCCTAATCCTTTAGTAAATCCCTATATAAGAAAAGGCCAGGACATAAAGAGAGATTCAATGTCTATAGGGGAAAAAAAGACATCTATGTTGTAGACAGAACTGCAACAGATTTAAGATCTTAGGTTATGGATCAAATATATAGCCAGTCCTCAGAGTCCATGGAAATTAATTTCATGAGCCCCAAAACTTCTCAATGCTATGAGTCCCCTGTTAATATGAGGCAGTGTTTGCATGGAGATAAATGCATCATCTTATATACCCAAATATATTCCATGTATAAGTGATTCAGATAACACCCATGGTGCCTAGACACCAGTCCCACGTGAAATGAGATAGAATGATAAGAGAAGGGACTGCCCTCTTTTGATGTAGATATAACTGGTACCTAAATAGTTTTGATCCACAGTTTGTTTGATGCACTCATGTTAAAAACCATGACAAAGGCTGACCTGAACAGTTTCTATCCTGAGAGTGGCATTCACAGGGAAACATCACACATGATTTATTTGCTTATTAATATTCTTGGGTTTCTCACTTTTGCCATTTTGAAGTTGGAAAATAAGTGGCATGGCATATCCATATAATCATGTGACCCTCACCATTCCCAAAGCGTTTTCAAACCTGTCCCATTCCCTCCAACCCTGTGCAATCCCATCTATTTTTTTCTCTATACATGTGACAAAACAGGAAGTCTAGTTGTGATCAACATTAGTTTACAGAAGTACAGCTCAGGTGACTGTGTTTTCTCACTAGTTCCAGAAACTTCTGTAGAATCTTTTGGATTTTCTTCAAAGAAGCTCATGTCATCTGCAGACATATTTTACAGTCAATTTATTGGCCACCTTTCATTTATTTATCTTGCCTAGTTATTCTGTCTAGGACTCCTAAGAGAATACTAAACACAAGTAGCCACAGCAGCATACTTGTATTGATCCTGGTATTAGAGGAAAAGCTCTAAGTGTCCCCTCTGAGTACAGAGCTCTATGTTTTTCATGTATTCTACTACTCTACTGGTATATTATTCCATTCCTAGTTGGCCTGCTTTCATCCTTAATAGCTGTTCACTTTAGCTGGGTGGTGGTGTCTCTTGCCTTTAATCTAAGTACTTAGGAGGCAGAAACAGGCAGATCTTTATGAGTTTGAGGCCATCCTGGTCTATAAAGGGAGTTCCAGGATATCCAGGGCTACACAGAGAAACCCTGTATTGAAAAACAAAACAAAAAGACTTTAGTTTGTCAAATGGCATCAGTTTTGTGTTTCTTCATGCTTCTATCTCTGTTGGTTCTGGGGTTCTTGGACTTTGTCTGTTTCATCTGGGCCACCCAACAGTTAAAAAATAATGACTGAGTACTCACGGAATTCTTAGAATTCTGAAATTGGAGTGTAAGGTGTCAAATTTCACTTCTAGTATTAATAATGTTAAAATTTTTCTTCTTTATTTAAATTTTTCTATACTTTAACATACCAACCCCTGTTCCCCCTTCATCCCCTTCTCCCACTGCCCCCACCTTCCCACAGCCCACTCTCATGCCCTCATCATAGGAGGTAAGGCTTCCCTTGGGTAGTCAACACAGGCTGGCATACCAAGTTGGGGCCAGACCTAGCCCCTCCCCCTACATTACAGATGAGTAAGGCACCTTACCATAAGTAACAGGCTCTAAAAAGCCAGTTTGTGTACCTGGGATAAGTCCTGGTCCCATTGCCAGGGGACTTGCAAACACATGAAGCCATACAACTGCCACTCACATTTAGAGGGCCCAGTCCAGTTGCATGCAGGCTTCCCAGCTGTCAGTCCAGAGTGCATGAGCCCCTATTAGAAAGGGTCAGCTATCTCTGTGGTTTTTCCCATCATGATCTTGATACCCTTTGCTCCTATAACCCTTTCTTCCTCTCTTCAACTGAATTCCTGGATCTTGGCCAACTGCTTGGCTGTGGGTCTCTGCATCTGCTTCCATCAGTCACTGGATGTAGGTTCTATGATGACAATTAAGGTAGATATCAATCAGAGTGCAGGAGAAGGCTAGTTCAAGCACCCTTTCTATCATTGCTACGAGTCTTAGCTAGGGACAACCCCATGAGTTCCTGGGATTTTCTAGCTGCAGATTTCTCCCTGTCCTCTTAAAGGTATACTCTGTCAAGATATCTCTTTCATTGCTCTCCCTCTCTGTCTTTCCCCTGACTCAGCCATCTTGAGCCCTATGTCCCAACCTTCCATCTCCTCCTCTCTACTCCCCGTTACCAGTTTTCCCAGGAGATCATAACCTTTTCCCTTCCTGAGGTGATCCATTTGTGTCTATCTTAGGGTTCTCCTCTTTACCTAGCTTCTATGGTGTTGTGAATTGGAGCCTGGTTATCTTTGGCTTTGTGTCTAATATTCACTTATCAGTGAGTACATACCATGTTTGTCTTTTTGGATCGAGGTTACCTCACTAAGGATGATTTTTTTCTAGTTCCATCCATTTGTCTACAAATTTAATGATGACATTTTTTTTTTACCACTGTGTAATACTCCATTGTGTAAATTCTTCTTTTGAGAATTCTCTTTAGCTCTGTAGCCTACTTTTTAACTGGATTATTTTTTTCAGTGCTTTATTTTTAATTTATTATATTTGTGTTTTAATTTTACACATCAGCCATGGGTTCCCCTGTCCTCCCCTCTCCCGGCCCCGCCCCCCCCTTTCCCCCATCCCCTCCTCTCCATTCCCATCTCCTCCAAGGCCAAGACTCCCCTGGGGATTCATTTAAACCTGGTGGATTCAGTACAGGCAGCTAGCTCCAGTACCCTCCTTCCAGGCTGAGCAAAGTGTCTCTGTGTAAGCCCAAGGTTCCAAACAGCCAGCTCATGCACTAAGGACAGGTCAGTGTCCCACTGCCTGGGTGCCTCCCAAACAGTTCAAGCTATTCAGTTGTCTCACTCATCCAGGGGGCCTGCTCCAGCTGGGGGCTCGACAGCCTTTGGTCAGATGGCCAAACACCCTAACAGTTGTGCTGGAACTCCCTTCCAATACCTGATGGAAGTGGATGCAGAGATCCTCAGCCAGGCCCCAGGTGGAGTTCCAGGAGTCCAGTTGTTGAGAAAGAGGAGGGACTGTAAGAGTGTGAATTGTTGAGCCCAAGATTGGAAAAGCACAGGGACAAATAGCCAAACCAATTAACTGGATTATTTGATATTTTGATGTCTAGTTTCATGAGTTCTTTATATATTTGGAGATCATCCTGTGTCAGATGTGGGGCTGGTAAATATTTTTTCCCATTCTGCATGCTGCCTTTTTCTGTCTTATTGACAATGTTCTTCACCTTACAGAAATTTCTCAGTTTCAGAAGGTCCCATTTATTAGTTATTGCCCTCAGTGTCTGTGCTACTGGTGTTACATTTAAGAACTAGTTTCCTGTGCCAATGCATTAAAGGCTACTTCCCAATTTCTTTTCTATGAGGTTTAGTGAAACTGGATTTATGATAAGGTCTTTGATTCATTTGGACTTGAGTTTTATGCATGGGGATAGATATGGATCTGTTTGCATTCTTCTACATGTTGACATCAAGTATGACAGCATCATTTGTTGAATATACTTTCTTTATTCTATTGTGCAGTTTTGGCTTCTTTGTAAAAAAAAAATAACTGTTTTTAGGTGGAACAATGTCAGGGTCTTTGATTCAGTTCCATTGATCAACATGTCTGTTTTATGCCAATACCAAGCTGTTTTTTATTATAGCTCTACAGTAGAGCTTGAAGTCAAGAATGGTGATGCCTCTGGAAGTTCCTTCATTGTGTAGGATTGTTTTGGCTATCTTGATTTTGTTTTCCATATGAAGTTGAGTATTGTTATTTCAAGATCTGTGAATAATTGCATTGGGATTTTGATGGGGATTGCAATGCATGTATAAATTTCTTTTGGTAAGATTGCTATGTTGACCCTACCTATGCAAGAACATGGGGGATCTTTCCATTTTCTGATATCTTCTTCCATGAAGGACTGCATTGGGATTTTTAATGGGGATTACACTGCATGTATAAATTTCTTTTGGTAAGATTGCTATGTTGATCCTACCTGTCCAAGAACATGGGGGATCTTTCCATTTTCTGATATCTTCTTCAATTTCTTTCTTCAAAGACTTAAAGTTCTTGTCACACACGTCTTTCACTTGTTCGATTAGAGTTACCCCAAGATATGTTATTTGTGGCTATTTTAAAGAGTGATGTTTCACTAATTTTTCTCAACCCATTTATCATTTGAATATAGGAGAACTATTGATTTTTTTTAGTTAATCTGGTGTCTAGTCAAATTACTGAAGGTCTTTATCAGCTATAGGAGTTCTTTGGCAGAATTTTTGTCATCACTTACATATACTATCATATCATCTGCAAATTGTGAAAGTTTGACTTCTTCCTTTCCCATTTGTAACCCCTTGATCTCCTTTTGTTATCTTAATGCTGTAGCTAGGACATTGAGTACTGTATAGAATGGATATGGGGAATGTGGATATCCTTGTCATGTTCCTGATTTTAGTGGAATCACTTTGAGTTTCTTGCTACTTAGTTTGTTGTTGAATGTTGGCATACTGTATATTGCTTTTAACATGTTTATGTATGATCCTTGTATTCCAGATCCCTTGGAGACCTTTATCATGAAGGGGTTTTATATTTGTCAAAGGCTTTTTCAGCATCTCGTAAGATGATCATGTGTTTTTTTTTTTTCTTTCAGTTTGTTTAAATGGTGGCTTACATTGACAGATTTTTATAGGTTGAACCATCCCTGCATCTCTGTGATGAAGGCTACTTGATCATGGTACATGATATTTTTATGTTTTCATGGATTTGGTTTGCTAGTATTTTATTGGGTATTTTTGCATCAATGTTCACGAGGGAGATTGGCCTGTAGTTCTCTTTGCCAGTTGTGTCTTTATGTAGTTTGGGTATCAGGGAAACTGTACCCTTGTAAAAATATTTGGCAATTTTTTTTTGGTTTTCATTGTGTGGAACAATTTCAAAAGTATTTATATTAACTTTCTTTAAAGTTCTGGTAGAATTCTGCACTGAAACTATCTGGGCCTGCGCTTTTACTTGGGTAGAAGACTTGATGACTGTTTCTATTTCATTAGGGGTTATAGGTTTATTTAAATTGTTTATCTGATCTTGATTTAATTTTGACATGTGGTACATATCCAGAAATTGTCCATTTCTTCTAGATTTTTCCAATTTTGTGGAGTACAAGTTTTCAAAGTATGACCTAATGATACTCTGGATTTTCTTAGTGTCTGTTATTTATGTCCCCCTTTTTCATTTCTGACTTTGTTAATTTTATATTCTCTCTCTGCTATTTTGTTAGTTTGGATAAAGTTTTGTCTATCTTATTGTTTTCTTAAAGAACAAACTATTTGTATTGATTCTCTGTTTCTATTTTATTGATTTCAGCCCTCAATTTGATTATTTCCTGTCATCTACTCATCCTGGGTAACTTTGGTTCTTTTTGTTCTAGAGCTTTCAGGTGTGCTGTTAAGTTGCCAGTGTGAGATTTCTCCAACTTCTTTTTTTTCATGTCTTTTATTTCAAATTTTATTTTTTTATGCAGGTATTTGTGTTTCAATTTTACATATCAGCCATGGGTTCCCCTGTCCTTCCCCCTCCCACCCCTGCCTTTTCCCAGCTCTTCCCCCCCATCCCATCTCCTCCAGGGCAAAGACTCCCCTGGGGATTCAGCTCAACCTGGTAGATTCAGTACAGGCAAGTACAGTCCCCTCCTTCCAGGCTGAGCAAAGTGTCCCCACATAAGCCCCAGGTTCCAAACATACAGCTCATGTGCTAAGGACAGCTCCAGGAGTCCAGTTGGCGAGGAGGAGGGATTGTATGAGCGAGAATTGTTGAGACCAAGATTGGAAAAAGCACAGGGACAAAAAAAAACTAAACTAATAGAAACACATGAATTATGATCCAACTTCTTAATGTAAGCACTTAGTGGATCATCTGCTTTGGGATGTTCAGGTCTTGCTCTTGTGGGATCACTAGGTTCTGGTGGTAACAAATTGCTCTTTATGTTGGTTAATGTGTTCTTACACTGCTGTCTACCCATTTCATTCTTTAGTCTGTATAGGTGGAGCTCCAGGTCACTTTTTTTTCCAATTGGTGCAGGGGGGTCCTGTGGGTCCACTGGTTGCTCTTCTTTCCAATCAGTGCAGGAGGGACATATGGCTATGGTGATCACTCTTCCCAAATGATGCAGAGGGGCATATGGCTCTGGTCACTGGTGCTGCAGGGGATGGTTGAGGAGGAGGCAGGGCAGAGGCTGCTGCCTGTTCTCTGAGACTGCATTGACTGTGGGGGAGTGGCATGGAATGTGCCTCTGGGGCCTAAAGGCTAGAGAACTGGGCTGACCAGTCCAGAAATCTGAGCCTTAACTATTCCCAATCAGTGGAGCGGTGAGCATATGGCTCTGGTGGTCACTGGTGCTACAGGTGATGGTTGGCTTGGCAGGGGGTGGGGACAAAGCTGATGCTTAGTCTCTGGGGCTGTACTGGCTCAATAATGTTAAACTTTTAAAAACAAAGTTAATCTAATTCAAATTTGTCAAAACTATTAATCACTTCGAAGTACCAACTATTGATCCATTGATTTTGTAAACTACTATTATTTACTTGTATCATTATTCCAACTCACAGTAAGTCAAGTAGAGATAGTAGAGGAATGATGCTTCCCAGTGTAATCTCCATGCTTTGCTATCTTCTTCTTGTATAGCCTAGGACAACCTGCCTAGGAATGGCAATATCCACAGTGCTCTGGGTGCTCACACATCAATCTATAACAAGTAAGTACTCCCTCAAATACCCATAGGCCAAGCTAAAGGAGGCAATTTCTTGAGGTTCCTCAGATGTCTCTAGCTTGTGTTATGAGACACAGTGTAACTAGCACACATGTTGAACACACCAGGTCCATCAGTCCAGTTTCAGAAAGTTATCACCCTTAGTATCTATCACATAATTACTATCCTTCTAAAACTTACAAAAGCTCTTTACGTAGTCACACATATGAGAGAAGAGACATTATAGCTTATGGGAACAGGTGGTTCTGTTGAAAGCTGCTTTAATCCTTCATATTCCTAGATCATTCTTAGATTCATGCTTCATGGTTAGGTAACCAGGGGCTCATGTTGGTCATCAAGAATCACCAGAGCAACATGGGCCATGTTGTGGTTCATCTGGACCATAGAGTTAAAAGGAGGCTGGCTCCTGGTCTCCTGGCTGAAGTTTCTGTCCCCGTATCATGCCTTGAGCACAGGTTGTAAGGCTTCCTAGGGAAATAAGATGGGAAATCTCAGAATTACATATCAAATCTTTCGAGAGCACTGGCCCATGCTGAGCAGTGGTGGTCAGTGTGTCTGGAGGGACACAGTACTTTGGGCTGCATGACCATTCGAGGTCTGTTTGTCATTAAGCTCTGCATCTCAGCTCACATGTAACAAAGTCTGAGTTTCTCCACTATAGGACGGGAGACCCCATCCTCTCTGATCACTCAGAATATCATTTATTTCCTATGATTAATATTACTTCATATTCTAGCCAGCTTGGAGGTGTTGAGCAGCCAACACTAGTCAAATAAGACCCTTGCAAGTGTCAGAGGTCCCATACAGGGAAATCTCCTTTCTGTTGTCTGCACAGCACTGTTACATACAACCACAAGAAACAGCTTCCACTCAGTGGAGGGTGAGGACTCAGTAGCATTAACATATTATCCTGAGTCTCAGGATATAACCTACCCTGTGGTGAATAAGTGTTCAGAGCCTCTTGGACGGTGTCAGTCTGAGGCAATCTGAGAACAACAGGACTCTCACTTTACTCAGTTTTATTAGGAATGACTCAGTGTATAACCAGGGACCCAGTGAGTGCAACAAAATGTGTTCCAGTCAACATAAATGTTATTTGTGAGTTACTTTTATTCCACCATGGACACAACTATGTAATTACACAGGGCCAGAGACAGACTCCTCAGTTCCTTTTGGTTTCATGACATAAAACCACATATACGAACACCTAGATTGGCCATGTCATCCTGTGACTGTTAATGCTGTTCCATCCAGATCCATGCAGGAGGAAATTATGACATGGGAGTACTTCTGTCTGGCAGATCTCAGGGTTCCCACCTGTGATAGAGAAATGTGACATCTCAGACACAGGATCATTTAACATCTGTGGGTGTAGTTGGAGATATTCACTATGTATATCTGGTGTTGGAATCCAGGCTGTTGTGCTTGGCACAGAAGTAACTGACTACTTCAGTACACTCATAGCCTCAATAAGGTGATATTTTCGGAAGCTCACATGGCTTTCAGAGCTACTGTGGCCCTCTAAAGGTCATTCTGCAGAATTGTCTGTGAGGGATTGCCTTGATTGTCCTAATGGAAGTAAGTGGTCCAAGGTTACTGTGGGCAGTGCTGTGGCTATGCAGGTGGTCCTGGGATGCTTAAGTGAGATAGCTAAGCTTGAGCAAGAAAGAGAGGCGAGAGACAGAGAAAGGCAGTGAGGTACAGATACAGAGATACAGAGACAGAGGTAATAAACGACTTTCCCCCTCTGTTCCTGCCTTCAGGTCACAGCACTGAGAGTGCATACACTCTGTCCTAGAGTAAGCTTCAGGAGATATGGACTAATTAAGGCTGTGGGAGCCTGGCCTGAATCCTCAGACCTGTGTCCTAACAAATTTGCAGACCATATCTTCACAGTAGATAGTAGGAGGGAAACTCGGAGTATTGTTGAAGTCTTGTAAGACAGGAGTTTGAGAGGAGACTAGGGTTGTTTTTTTCCTCACAATCCAAAAGGAAAGGAGAGAGGGGAACAAAGGTTCGGCAGCAGGAAGCTCCTGGTGAACTGAAACAGTGAGGGGAGGGGAGTCAGATAGTTTTCTATTCAAAGTCTTCCTTGTTGATCATTATTTGGTGAAAACTGATGTTCCTCACTGTGGCAGGGTGCCCCTCTAAATGAAAATGGGAGAAAGGTGGACCACCAAGATGATTCAGTGGGCAAAAGCACTTGCTGCCAAGGCTGACATGCTGACTTCAATTCCCAGATTCGACTCCACTGAATTAGAGAACTAATTCTCTCATTTCTTCTAACCTCCATATATGTGCAGTAGCATTTTCTCACTCATACACTGATGTATGCATGAGTAATTGCACAAATATTCTCTCTCTCTCTCTCTCTCTCTCTCTCTCTCTCTCTCTCTTCTATACCTAAAATGCCTAAGTAATTGTAATTAAATATCAAACTGTGGCATTAGCCTATTTTGTAATCTACCAACATGAGATTCCTTCAAGTAGTTTCCTTGTATCACTCACTCATTCATTCATTCATTCATTCATCCATTCATCCACATGTGTCTGAACCTCAACCAGGCACTGGAACATCTGCCCAAGACCCCTGCCCTCATACCCAGTGAGGCCCACCCCTAGGACCCATCTTTGGGACCCAGCCCTTCCCCGGAACACCCGCCCAACTCGGCCCCAGTTGCCAGCCATCAGGCAGGGCTCCTGAGGGAAGGCTCCCTGTTCACCAAGACCCCTCAGCAGCAGACCCTGCAATCTACACACCCTGCCCCCATTCCCACACGCCAGAGACGCCAGCCACTTCCTGAGGCTTAGAAACCAACCCCCAGCTCTATTTGGAACCAGAGAGAGAGAGAGCTCTCATTGGACAAAGGGCTGTCAATGGACCAGGATTAACTTCAGCAGACAGGGAATCTGCAGCCTGCATTAGAACTGGAGTGGCTTTTTGAGAAGTAGAATCTCCCACCTTTCATTGGACGAAGGGAGGCTTCCTAAAACAGAATCAGTCAGCATTGACTGGACCAAGAGTCCTGAAAAGACCAAGAAAGCATCTGAACAAGAAGAAGCAAAGACACCGAGGAGAAATAGATGCCAGGAAATAATCAAATTGAGAGCTGAGAACAATAACATAGAAACAAAGAGAACAATACAAAGAATAAATGAAACAAAGAGTTGGTTCTTTGAGAAAATCAACAAGATAGACAAGCCCTTATCCAAACTAACCAAAGGCAGAGAGAGAGCGTGCATCCAAATTAGCAAAATCAAAAATAAAAAAGAAACATAACAACTGAGGAAATTCAGAGAACTATCAGGTCATACTTCAAAAACCTGTACTCCACAAAACTGGAAAACCTAAAAGAAACAGATAATTTTCTAGATAAGTACACATATCTAAGTTAAATCAAGACCTGATAAACTATTTAAATAGAACAATAACCTCTAAGGAAATAGAAACAGTCATTAAAAATCTCCCAACCAAAAGAAAAAAAAAAAAAAAAAAGCCCAGGACCAGATGGTTTCACTACAGAATTCTACCAGATCTCCAAAGAAGAGTTAATACCAATACTCTTTAAATTGTTCCACACAATAGAAGCAGAAGGTATATTACCAAACTCCTTCTATGAGGCTACAATTACCCTGATTCCCAAATCAAATAAAGATACAACAAAGAAAGAGAACTACAGACCAATCTCCCTCTTGAACATTGATGCAAAAATACTCAATAAAATATTGGCAAACAGACTCCAAGAACACATCAAAACAATTATCCACCGTGATCAATTAGGCTTCATCCCAGGGATGCAAGGGTGGTTCATCATACAAAAGTCTGTTAATGTAATACACCATATAAACAAACTGAAAGAAAAAAAATCATACGATCATCTCACTAGATGCCAAAAAGACCTTTGACAAAATCCAACAACCATTCATGATAAAGGTCTGGAAAGATCAGGAGTACAGGGAACATACCTAAACATAATAAAGGTAATGTACAGCAAGGCAATAGCCAACATCAAATTAAATGGAGAGAAACTCAAAGCAATTCCACTAAAATCAGGAACAAGACAAGGCTGTCCGGGCCTAGAGAACCAGTTATCCTGCCTATAAATGCTCAAATTTGTGGAGGCAGGGGATATCTCAGACTCAGGCTCAGTGCACACTTGAGAGTGTGCCAGGGGTATTTTGTGTGTTGGGCTAGAGATGATTAGGGCTTATGCATGCTATATAAGTGCTTGTTCACTAATCTGCACCACAGCTCTTGTCAGGACCTGCTAAACTATGGTTATTGCGCAGATTCTGTAGCCTTCTGCAGAGGATTTCCCCTTCCCACTGCTGACTTCACATGTGGCTTTACTGTGTTTGCTCCAGATGTTTCAGATGGCATGATCATATCCCTCTCAGATGTCCATTTGCATTCAGAGTCAACCCTCCACCTCTCCTGCAATGGTGCCTCTGATCCACCTGCCCTGTACTCTTGTCATTTCAATGGGGAACCCCAGATATCTTGCTGAGAGCACTTTATTCCCATCATCATTATTAATAATTGTAGATCCTATATCTTCCTTGTCTAGAAGTTGGCCATCCATGTCCGTAAGACCAAAGTGACAAAATTACAGGTCTTGGGAAGTAGATTCGTAAAATGGTTGAGCACTGAGCTTTGGGATGAAGCCTTGGTTTTATGGATAAATACAGAAATTAATACCCAGCCTGCATCATGCTGCCAACAAAGCCCAGTCCTCTCATGAGATTTAAGCTCTTATTCTTCCTCCTTTCATTGAACCTCTGATTTCTCCTCACTTACATTGGACTGATTTTGGAATGTGAATTGTGGAATTCTCCCAGGAGGAAGAAAATTCCCAGGCAGTGAGATATTAGTCTCTTTAGTATATTTATTTAGTATATTGACCTTGTAGTCAAGTAAATTATCCTACAGTAAACTCAAATATTCCTGTCCCCTCCATTTGCTTTCATGATTGCCATGACCCAGTAGGATTGCCAAAGCTTTGAACCATGCTCATGTTCCTTTACTCCAAATGCTCCCAGATTCTTTCTTGTCTAGCCATTGATTGACTTTTGGTCTGATTCCAATGGAACCAAATGAAGCAGGTGATGGACTTGCCTGGGAGTATTGTCCTGATCGGAATGAAACGTATGTTTTGATGATGCAGTCTCATTAATTCTTCAAAATATCTGTGGTGGACATCACAGTGTCCCATGGTTAGGATCTGGAGAGTGTGAAAAGTACACCCAGGGAAGATGTTCTTGGACTGTACTGTGGTTCTGAGTGGATACACGCACATGGCACTTGTAATAGCCATGAAAAACAGAGACAGACACTCATTTGGAGAACGGGTAACTTTCTATGAATTCACCAAGTGGAGGATGAGGATGTAGCAGATTGAAACAGTGTTCTAGTTGGCATTAGGTGTCACCTTGACATAGTCCAAAGTCACATGGGTGGGGGAACAGAATCTTTTTTTAAAATTATATTTGTGTTTTAATTTTACACATCATCCATGGGTTCCCCTGTCCTCCTCCCTCCCGCACCCACCCCCACCTTTTACCCATTCCCCTCCCCTCCATTCCCATCTCCTCCAGGGTCAAGACTCCCCTGGGGATTCATTTAAACTTGGTGGATTCAGTACAGGCAGCTCCAGTCCCCTCCTTCCAGGCTGAGCTAAGTGTCCCTGTGTAAGCCCAAGGTTCCAACAGCCAACTCCTTGTTCTCCCTTTCTGTTCTTTATCCAGCTGGGATCTCCTGGGAACAGAATCTTAAAGCAGGGGCTAAACCAATCAGATGAATAAGTGAGTGATCCCCTGCTGATGAATGGCCCCACGCCCTAGATTCTGTTCCTAAAGTCCATCTCACAGCCTAAGCTTTCCCAGATCATCACACACCCCACTGAATGGCCCTGCTGACACTCTTACACCATAAACACCAGTCTAAAGAGCAGATACAGACCACATTAGTTAGAGGAACAGAAATAGCCCTGCTACACAAAATACGAAGCTAATCATCAATATCTCAATTTGGACAAAGCCTCCCTACTAGATCAGAGATCATGCTGGTCACCAAAAGTCCAGGCCGTAAAGACTAGAAGATCAAGCAGGAAATAGAAACCAAGGAACAAAATACCAATCTTATAAAGACAAACTCAGAAATAAGTTCCCAGACCTAATCATTCCAAAACCAGACGCTAGAAGACCAATGTAGGGATACAATCAACAATATCCAGGGCAACATGACACCACCAGAGCCCAGCTATCCTATAAAAGCATGACCAGAATATTCCAACATTGCCAAAGCACAAAAAAATGATCTTAAAAATATCTTTAAGAAGATGAGGGTTTGGAGATTTAGCTCAGTGGTAGAGTGCTTGCCTAGCCAGCACAAGGACCTGAGTTTGATCCTCAGCTCCACCAAAAAAAAATGATAGAGGTCCTTAAGAGGAAATGAAAAACACCCTTAAATAATTTGAGGAAAGGGTAATCATAGTTGTAGGAATTATCTAAGTTCTTTAATGAATGTCAAGAAAGCCAAGAAACAACAAACAATCAGGTGAAGGAAATTATTCAAGACCTGAAAATTGAAGCAATAAAGGAAACTAAAAATCAGGGAATTCTGGAAATGGAAAATCTGAGCAAGCAAACAGGAACTACAAATGTAACCATCACCAATAGGATACAAGAGTTAGAACAGATAATTTCAGGTGTTGAAGATATGACAGAAGAAATAGATACATCAATCAAAAAAAGGAAAAGTTGAATCTAAAATACTAACATAAAACATCCAGGATCTCTGGGACACTATGAAACAACCAAACCTAAGAATAATAAGAATAGAAGGAGGAGAAGAATCCCAGCTCAAAAACCCAGAAAATATATTCAAGAAAATCATAGAAGGAAATTTTTGAACATAAAATGACATGCCTATAAAGATTCAACACACACTATTAACACCACAATCTGCAACAAAATAACAGGATTAAACAATCATTGGCCATTAATATCTCTCAATTTACTAATAAAAAGTCATGGGGGTTGGGAATTTAGCTCAGTGGTAGAGAACTTGCCTAGCAAGCGCAAGGCCCTGGGTTTGGTCCTCAGCTCAGAAAAAAAACAACATGGAATAACAGAATGTTTACAAAAACAGGATGAATCCTTCCAGTACTTATAAGAAACATACCCCAACATCCAAAAAAGACAGTGTCCCAGAGTAAATGGTTGGAAAAACTTTCCAATCAAATTGAACTTAGAAGCATTCTGGTGTAGCTTTAGTAATATCTAACAACTTCAAAACAAAATTAATCAAACAAGATTAATGTCATCTTATAAGCATTCAAGGAAATATCTACCAGGATAACATCTCAATTCTGATCATCTATACCCAAAGTGCAAGGAACCCACATTTGTAAAAGAAACATTACTAAACTCAACTCACATAGTGGACACCACACATTAATAGTATGAGACTTGAGTACCCCACTCTCACCAATAGACAGGTTGTGCAGTCAGAAACTAAACAGAGAAATAATGTATGTAACAGAGATTATGATTCAAGTGGACCTAAAATATATACAGAACAATTCAGCCAGTCACAAAAGAATATAACTTCTGAGCACATCATTTACCCTTCCAAAAACTGACTACACACTTGGTCACAAAAGCAAGTTTCAACAGGTACAAGACAATTGAAAAAACTTCATGTATCTTTTCAGATTGCCATAGGTTAAATCTGGATTTCAATGACAACAGAAACTCTACATACTCATGGAAATGGAACTGCTCTCCACCTATTTACCACTGAGTCAAGGGAGAAATGAAGAAAGAAATTAAAGAGTTTTCAGAATTTAGTGAAAATCAATGTACAGCATACCTAAACTCATGGCTCATAATGAAAGCAGTGCTAAGGAGAAAGTTCATAGCACTAAGTGTTTTCATATGGAAATTAGAGAGAGCTCATACTAGCAACTTAACAGCACACTTCAAAGCTCTAGAACAAAAATAAGCAAATGTATTCAAGAGGAGTAGACATAGCAGGGGATTGAAATCAATAAAATATAAGCAAAGAGAACAATATAAAGAACCAATGAAGCTATGAGTCAGTTCTTTGAGAAAATCAACAAGAGAGACAAACTGTAAGTGTTATAAACCAGTAGAGAGCTGTTCCATTTTGATAAGTTTGTAGGGTTTCTGTTGTCACTGAAATCTAGCTTTAATCCATGGTGACCCTAAAAGATACATGTTTTTTTTTCTTCAATTTTTCTTGTAACTGTTGAGACTTGCTTTTGTGATCAAATATGTGGTCAATTTGGGAAGGTTCAATGAGGAGGGAAAGGTATTTTAGCCATTGGATCATTGGGTGCTAGGCAGTACCCATAGCTCTGTCCCAGTGGAGCTTGGTTTCCCTGCAAGAATGTATCAGTTCTGCTCTCTGCTCTGCTAAGAGTGTTTCCTCCCAGAGATGTAGCAGTTTTGCTCTTCTCTGTCAATAACAATTACAACTCTGTTCTGCTCCAGTGAAAGTTGTTACTTCTCTGCCCCACTCCATTTGGGTGAAAGAATGACTCAAGCCTTATTCAAGAGATTTATTGGGAGAAAGAAATCCCAGAGGGTGGCTGCTTCTGCCAGGGTGGAAAAAGGCAGCTTTAAACTAAACAAGTACAGGGCATATACAGGAGGTTTTAGTGGCCTAGTTTTTCCAGAGTGAAGATTTTTAGAGTGGGAATTGGTTGGATTTCAATCCCTGAGTTTAGACAAGCTAAGAGATTGGTTAGATTCATGCTCAGGGATTAGCTGTTTTTCATGCTTAGTTGGTCAGGGCAGAGTGTTTTTTTCTGTGACTCTGGTTTCAGGGTCAGGGTGTGTTTCTTTGGCTCAGGTTTCAGGATTGGGATGTGGGGTTTTTTTTGGCTCTGGTGGCAGGGTCAGGGTGTGTTTCTTTAGCTGGCCCTTTCACCCTACACAAACCCTTATGTATCCTCACTAAAAGGCAGAGAGACACTATCCAATTTAACAAAAGCAAAATAAAAATGGGGATATAACAACAGACAGTGAGGAAATATAAAGAATCATTAGGTGATCCTAGCTAAAACTACTACCAATGGAGATATAGAGTGATGTGATTGGGACACCAACTTAGCCACAAAACTTTTGAACTACAATTTGTCCTTTCCACAAGATGTGCTGTGTAAGGTTCACAGAAATTGTGGGATTGGCCAACTCATGCCTGGATGAAACTAATGTTTTGATGCTATTGTTTCACTTACACTTCACAGTTTCTGTGGGGGCCATCACAGTGTCCCTGATCTTGTAAGTGGGAAAAGTAAAACTCAGGGTACATGTCCTTGAGTTGTGCCCTGGCTCTCAGGATCCAGCTGTGTGGGACAGTGGACACAAGGGCATGTGTTGAGGACAGCAAAGAAGGAGGAATACTCCCTTGGAGAATGAGAGACTTCCTTTGAATTCTCCCTGTGGAGGACTACCACATAGCAGTTTGAAACAGTATCCTAGTTAGTATTAATTGTTACCTTGACATAGTCCAACATCACCTGGGGGAAAAGAGTCTCAACAGAGTAACTGCTTTATTAGGTCAGGTTGTACATATCTGTGAGGGATTTTCTTAGGTAATGCAGGAAGGCCCAAGCCACTGTGTGCAACATCATCCCTAGGCCTATGGCCCTCGGTTGTATCAAAATGATAGCTAAGGATGAGACAGAGAGTGAAACAGTGGATGAGCCAGGGAGCAGCATGTTTTTTGTCCTAACTTCCTTCAGTCCTACAATATGACACAGCCCCAGAAGAAAATGGACCCTCTACTCTGCCCTAAGCTGCTTTTGCACAGGGCATTTTCTTCAATCAGAGTGAGAGAAACAAACATAGAGCAGAGGACAGCATCCATTTGAATCACTGTTCCCTGTACTCAAGAGCAGACCTGTAAAGGACCCTGTGGGTAAAGAGGAGAAAGGATTTAAACACCAGTGATGGACCAGAACATTCATGTGCAGCCTCTACATTAATAACCTCTCCTTTTTTTCAAGATTAAGTTTCTCTGTCTAATAGCTCTATTTGTCCTGGAACTTGCGTAGTAGACTAGGTTGGCTTTGAATTAATAGAGATCTGCCTGCCTCTACCTCCCAAGAGCTGTGATTACATACATGGACCACCATGCCTGGCTGGGTCCTCTCTTTTTAGTTTCAAGAGAAATGTCCAGGAACTTTCTCTGACATTTTCTGACCTCAAGACTCCTCCTATGGATGTCTGTCTTCTGGATGAACATTGCTTCAACTTCAGTCCTGGGCTTCCCAGGACAAATTTGGAATCCTTTCTAAACCTTCCCTACACTAGGTGGTATTAGGAATTCTGGAGAGCACAGTGAACATGATGACAGACCCTGAATCCCACCTGTGTTGAGGGTATCAGGGCAAGTCACAGTTGACTTGTTGACCTTGCCTGCTGAGATTATAGTCTCCTAGTAATCTCCAGGGAAAGATATCAGGACACAAATTCACTGTCAGAAAATGACCTTGTTTAGCAGACTTGTTTCCATCCCTGTCCCTACCAACCTGGAGCTCTCTCCCTATACTCTGCTTAGACTTACTGGCTGCTTGCTTTTTACAAGAAAACTTTCTGCATAGAAAACCTGAACATCCCCTCTCTCCTGGCATCTCTCATAGGGGAAGACAGCATCACCACCAGGGAATCACCAACCAAAGGGCAAATGTGACCCAGGAAGATTAGGGAGGACATCGGCTCACCCAACATACACCTCAGCCAACACATAATGCTGAAATGTTTCCTTGACCCCCTTTATAGTAAGATGTAGCCTTCAGTCCTTTCAAGGACAATTGGTCACATCTTTCCTAACACTGAGCATGTGCAACACCTCAGACAACAGCCCTTGGGCATCTCTCCTAGTTCAAAACTTTGACTGGTGACATTAGTGATAAAGGATTGATCATTATCCTTGGTTATCATCTAGTTGGTCTCTTTCAAACCTTCAGAAACATCTCTGTCACCTTCCTCCTAGGATGAAAAAATATCACTTTCCCAGCACATTGGGGACACAGGGCAGACTCTGCATGTTTAGCTGCTTCTCTGTGTCACAAGGACACGTAGGCAGGATGGAGGCTCCCTCTGGTGCTGACAGACCCAAGTCAAGATACAGCATGTGTCAGCCCTGGGATGAGCCATTTTTCTCTGGGGGCATGGGGATGCTTATCAGCACTGTTGCTCAATGTGTTTATTGGAGGAGAAACATAAAGGGAAGTTGAGAGGGATTCTGGGTAGTACTGAGAGTAGAAGCGATTGAGCAGTGTCTTAGACTCAGATGCCACCACTAAAAGCCCACTGGGTTCTGGGAAGTTCTCCAGCTTCAAGGAAACAGCTCGGAGGAAAAAGGCCAGCAGAGACTGAGTGCCTTGCTGGAACTGTCACTCAAAGAGAGGCCATCACAGGAGAAGAGAGATGGAAATGCGTTCTGCGATTCCCTGCAAAAGCTGTACACCCTGGCAGGGGCTCCTGCTCACAGGTAAGTGAACTCACTCTCCTACTGTGTGGGTGGAGAAGAAATTGGAGGCAGGCTAGAGTGTCCTAAAGAGGACAGGTGCCTGAGGGGAGACTCAGGTTTCTGTTTGCAGCCATGGGGCAGAAGATATAGCAAGGTAAAAAGGCTCTGCAGCCTGAGCAGACAGGAGGTGATGAGGGGAAGAGAAAAGCCTCAAACACTCTGTATCCATAGTCAATGATGTTGCCTGCAATGTTCTAAGGACTGATGTCCCAAACCATGGCTGGGTGACTTTTCAAAAAGAAATCAAGTAGGAATGGGCCATTGAGAAGGTTCTGTGTGTGGAGACATGACAACCTGAATTTAATTCTTAGCTTGCACAAGGTAGATGACGAGAACAGTCTCCTGCAGGCTCTTTGTGACCTCCACACAGGTGCACCTGCACATAGGCACACTGAGACATTTTTGTCAACACGGGTGCTGTGATATATACCCACACACGCTTGTACCCATAGAGACATTTTTCTCCACACCTATTTGTGGCACACATCTTCATATGCACACATCAAGATACCTACCTTCAGAAATACATACAGTACATGAATAAATCTAAAATAATATAAATCACACTTGAATATAATTATTGTCATTAACTACAAACCTGGGAACTATATAGACAATCCCATGAGGACACATCCTTTTCCCTTCCTTCCTTCCTTCCTTCCTCTTTTCCTTCCTTCCTTCCTTCTGTCTTTTCTTCCATCTCTTTTTCCTTTATTCACTTGTGTCTTAATCTTTTCCAGGAATTTAACTTTCCAAAAAGGCCAGAGTAATACCTGTCCTCACAATGTCCTTGTTCTAGTGGACCTGATATCCATTTATCTGCAAGATGAAGCAGTGGGATGACTGGAATCACAAAGGGAATGGAGGAAAACAAGACAAAGTGGGGACTCTCCACAGGGGAGTTGAGAGAGGCATTTCTCCTCACATCAAATACTCTATGTGAGGAGAGGTATAGGAACATTGAAGGGATAGCCAGGCAGACACCTGAGCAGAGAATTTCTAAGAGATTTAATAATATAGGCAGAGGCTCTGAGGGAATGAAAGTCATGTTGCTCATATCTACCAAGCATGCCCACACTACTAACCACACACCTAAGCCGAGTGATGACCACATCTCCTCAATACTGATGGTATTTCTCTGTCTTCTTCTAGCCTCCATTTTAACCTGCTGGCACCTTTCAACCACTGATGATTTTACCGTGAAACCTGTCCCACCTTATGTGGCCAATGGAGACAATGTCCTTCTACATGTCCACAGTCTGCCAGAGAATCTTCTAGCCTTTGCCTGGATCAAAGGGGCGATAAGCATGAATCATACAATTGCAATATATATACCAAACAAAAAGTTAAGTGTGCCAGGGCATTTATATAGTGGCAGAGAGACAGTGTATGGCAATGGATCCCTGCTGCTCCAAAATGTCAATGAGAAGGACACAGGAATTTATACCCTACAAACCTTTAATAGACGCACAGATACTGTGTTGCAAACATCCATGAACCTCTATGTTCACAGTAAGTGATTATGAATTCTGCTGTTGCGTGGGCCTTATTCCATTGGACATACACGGTAGAGGAGCCTGTGCCTTTCTACCCTCTGCACTGCACCCCCATGTTAGGACTGGAGCATTCAGTGCAGGACACACATGGTGTAGGATAATGGCAATAGATCACAGCCCTTTGTTTCACTTCACTTTACAGACAGAATAATGAATGGTGTGTAACTCAGCCTAGGAAAACAACCTCTGTCTAGAGTCTTGTGGTTCTCACACTATGTGTCCTTGAGAAAGATCCCAATGGAATCAACACTGGGCCTGTTGGAGGAAAACTTGGGATTCTCACAGTGATGTGAGAAGCAAGATGCCCTGGCTCTAGTTCTAGACTCTACTCCAGCTAGGCCTGAGAATCCTTTCACAAAGGTTGGATTTTGACTTCTGGATAGCAGGGAACAATGCTTTTTAGTAGTCCAAGTCCTGCACCTTTGGAACCAGCCAGTGCACTGTCATGAGAGATATGGTTAGTCTAGGTCCCCTGGACATCTTCTCCAGAGACTGAACAGGGAGAGCTTAGCCAGACAGGAGCCCAGGCCATTACCTATATGTTCTGATGGGCTTATGAGACTTCACAGGATGGTCAGGGAAACCAAGGAGAGGGAGAGAGGACACAGGTCCTCTGACAAGTGTCCTCTGGGGTCCAGCTCAGGGAATTGTCTCCTGCTGGGAAATGGCTACAGGCTATGCTGATCTGACAGCTCCCCAGACATGAACTGCAGTTGCTCTAGTGATCACCAGAGGTGGCATCAGGACACACAAGAAACTAGTGAAAAGAATTTGCCTGAATCAGGATATTATCTAGTAGCCTGTTTCCATCCCTGTTTTTTCAGACCTGGCAATCATTGACACAGCATTCTCAGACCAAATGGCATCTTAATGTGTCTGCCAGGGGATCATGTTCCATTTCTCCCTTTGTGTGTTTCTTTTGGGAAATATGTAACACCCAAGGGGAATCAATCAATAGTAGTCCAAGGCATCCCAGAAAGATCATGGCATAGAGGAAGTGGAGGCATTGTCTTGAAATATTACATGGGACAAAGGGGCTAACACCTTTTGTCCACAAATCACAGTGCCTACTCCCATAATGCAGGATGTGAGATTCCTGACACATCCTGGGCCTTTGACCTGGGTCAGAACTTTGATTGGTGGCTCCATTGAGAATAGATTTGTTCTCTTCCCCACACATCACTCATCTGGTCCCTTTGGAGCCTCACAGATATCTCTGTCACCTTCCTGCTGGGAGCAATTTCCATGTTTGCTGAGCATTGAGAACACAGGGCAACCTGGGTGCCCAGCTGGGTTTCTGTGTCACACAGGTGTGCAGATTTTCCCTTTGTGGGGCCTAGACACCAAGGCCGGGACACAACAGGATGCCGAGTCAGGTGTTGATTAGACCCCCAAGAGGAACAGAACAACAGTGACAACGAAGTCAGAGAGTGAAGATGTGGGGTCTGCAGGGGAAGAGGTGTGGCAGGCGTCACCCCAGCACCGACACTGTAAATGTGAGCAGGGGTTTGATGGCAGTAAGACAGGGTGACGTTGACATCTGAGGGGAGAGCACAACAGAGTGGAAATGACAAGTGTGGGGACACTGAACATGAGGTCATGCGATGAAGGAGACCCTCACACACCTAGGATGGGCACTGGACACAGCTGCTCAGGACACGGGGCCTCATCTTAGTCAAATATCAAAGTTTCAATTTAGATAGATCTCTCTCTTCTCTTCTAGAAGTCCTTTGGATGTGTGGGCACCTTGCCAGACCCACTATTGAATCAGTGCCACCCAGAATTACTGAAGGAGGAAGTGTTCTTCTGTTTATACACAACCCCCCAGAGAATATTATAGGCTTCATCTGGTTCAAAAGGATGACTGCAAAAAGGAGACGTATGGTTGCCCAATACACAATAGACAGGAAATCAACTGTGTGGGGGCCTGCATACAGTGGCAGAGAGGTGTTGTACAGTGACGGATCCCTGCTGATTCATAGTGTTACTCCTAAAGACTCTGGATGGTACAGTCTACAAATTCTGGGAACATATGTCAAAAGTGAAGAAACAACTGTGAAACTCCATGTGCACAGTAAGTGATTCTTCGTCATTGTTCAGTGCTGGGTGGGGCTTAGACACATAGGATTGCCATGCTTAGCCTGTGTCTCCCTCCTCTCCGCACTGTGTCCCCATGGGGAGGTTTGAGCACTTAGTACAGAGCACACTGTTAGAGACAAATGCCCACAGGCCATCTTCCATCTTCTGACTCCACCTGAATCAAGGAAGACCTTGATGGAAAGTAACTCAGCCTAAAATATCAGAGTCAGCTCAGGCTCTTGAGGCTCTAGACCAGGGATCCCTGAATCCTGTCATCTTTCCAAAGCTGGACTAAAGTGACCCAGGGGAGCATTTTCTAGTACTCTACTCTTAATGGTAGAGAACAATGGTTTTAGAACATCCATGTCAAACTGGGGGATTTATTAGCTCCAAATTGAGAATGTCATAAATGAAATCCGGGATCTGGTACAGAGACCATGAAGGAGTTCCATTGGCTTGCTCTTCATGCTTGTTCAACCTGCTTTCTTGAATGGCCTTCGATGGTCTGAATACTTTTGCATCAATCTTGAATTAAAAAATATGTACTACAGATTTGCTCTCAGACTAATCTGGTGGTAGTGTTTTCAACTGAGGTCTTGTCTTGCAAAATGACTGTAGCTTGTGTCAAGTTGATGTAAAACCAGACAGCTCTTTTAAAGATTTGGGCCTGCCTTGAAGATCAGACTGCTCCCAGCTCCCACACAGCTCCAGACCTAAGGGTTACTTGATAGAGCAGCAAGTGCATCTATTAGGTGAGCTCAGGGGTTGAGTGTTGACTCAAAGGAAACTGAAGAAAAAACCTGGGCAGTGAACGTCCCAGGCCTGTTGAATTCAGTTGAGGCATCATCTCAAACCTCAGTGTGCATGACAGTATGCAGATTGTATGATTGAGGGCAGTGAGGGAGCAGCCATGTAGACACCCAAAGGGACAGTTCCATGCAGTGGACATGACACTTTCAGGGGCACTGTAAGAAAGGACATCATGTTTCTACCCTTCATTAAGTGAGTTAGACATACCGACCCCTGCAACTATAGGCTGAGTGATGAATACATCTGCTCAGGATGGAGGTCACCAACTTTTCACCAAGCACAATGATCCCCATCTGATGCTTTTTGTTCTTTCTTCCCTTCTAGCTTCCATTTCTCTGTTCTGTAACCCTCTCACATCTTCCCAACTCACAATCCAACCAGTGCCTCGGTATCCTGCTGAAGGGGAACGAGTTCTTCTCCAAGTATATAATCTTCCAGAAGATCTGCAAGCCTTTTGCTGGTATAAGGCCCCATACATTAAAATTGTAGAATACAACATAGCCAGGAATTCCATCTCCTGGGGGCCTGCACATGGAAGAACAAGGTGGATAGTATACAATAATGGATCCCTGATGCTCCAGGGTGTCATTGAGAAAGATGCAGGAAAGTATATACTAGATGTTATAAACAATGATTCCATCATTGAAGCAACATTCGTGGAACTTAATGTAAAGAGTAAGTGACTTTATGGCCTCCAACTGCTGGGTGTGGCTTATTGAACTTCATATACTAAACTTTCAGTAAACTGGGGCTCTGTCTGCTCTCTCCCCCAACTTCATTGTGTTCCCTTCCTAGGGTCGAGACCCCTACTGCAGGATTCATATTGGGTAGCCAAAGTGTAATAGATCAGGACTCCTCACCTGTCTCTACCTGTAGAGAGGAGGACTGTGCTGTGTAAACTCAGCCCCATGATGTCAGCCTCAGTGCAGACACATGGAGCTCTCACCATGCACATGTCTTCAGAAAGACTCTGTAGGAGTCAAGTAGTCTCTGGCTGATTCAGCCGTGGGGTCCTCACAGAGACCACCAGGAAGCCCTGACTCTAAAACTTTGACTCTAGCTAGACTCAAGGTGACACTAAGGAGCTTTTTGTAACAATTAGTTTAGACTTGTTTGTTTAGATTTCCTGTGATAGTTGACAGGGAACAAGGCTTTACTGAGTGTCTAAGTCATATGACTGATTATCCCATTGAGTATAGAACCAGCTGTGTACTGCCATGACAACTGCAGTTAAGAGGTCACCTGTACATCTCTTTCTCCTGAGGCTCAGTGGACATGTGACTGGGCCATTAGCCTATTGTTCTAATGGGCTTATGAGACTTCACAGGAAGGCCAAGGCACTAAGGGAAGAAACAGAGGAGGGAGCTACTCCAAATTCCTCCTTCACATCAGGGGTCCAGCCTAAGGAATTTTCTTCCATAGGTAAAAAGTAACAGATGCTGCTGATATGAGCAACTCCCTCATTTCAAGGGGATAGTTATGCTCATAACAAAGCTTAGTTCATGGAAAAGGTAATTATCATGTCCTATTACAGAGCAACTGCGACACAGAAAACAGAGCCTGAATCAGGGTCACACAGTCCCTGGGTGGCAGCTTCAAATCACAAGATATGTCTATAGTCACAGCTCCCAATTCTCTCCCCTGGAAGGTCTATAAAGTATGAGCTAAATAGGGCCTGGTTGAGCTGTCCAGACTACTGTCATTTACTAGCCTTCTATGTTTCCTCACAGAGAATGTGACACAGCCCTTTGTGAAAATCACTGACACCACAGTCACAGGACATAGATCTGTGACCTTCATGTGCATTACACCTGACACTGATATCTCTATCCGTTGGATCTTCAATAACCAGAATCTGAAGCTCACGGAGAGGATGACTCTGTCCCCAACAAAGTGTGGACTTAAAATAGATCCTGTCAAAAGTGAGGATGCTGGAGAGTATAAGTGTGAGGTTTTCAACCAATTCAGTTTGAAGACCAGTCTTCCAGTCTCCTGGCCATGATGAGTGAGTAACCTCTCCTCTCATCCCACAATAGAATGCTCACATTTCTTTATCAATGGGGTATAGCATGGAGAAAAGTTATGTGGTGGTGAAACTGATCAGTGTCTACTCAGATACAGCCAGCAGGGTAACTCATGCCTGTAATCTTGGGATACAACTGTATACAAGGGAAGACCATGATTTAAAGTGAGGTTGTCTTAAAAGGAAACTAAAGACATACATATTGCAAGCAAAAATTCAAAGGTCTTAACAGCTTAGCTTGTGGTTCAAATATACATTGACCCCTCAGAATTCATAGGAAGTTATTCCCACAGCCCTCAAACTTTTGGATCCTTTGAGTCTGCTTTGAAAATGGTTCATTGTTTGGATAGAGAAAAACATGCTCCCATATGCTCAAATACATTCTCTCTTAAAGTAATTCACCTAAGTCCAATGCAGCCTGCATACCAGTCATCTATATGAAGTGAGGAAGAGTGACAGGAGAAGGGTCTGCCCATGTTTCACTGTGGACATAGCTGGTTTCTAAATATCTTTGATATTTAGTTTATTTAATGAACAGATGGAAAATCCTTCACATAAGGGCTGTTCATATAGTTTTCATCCTGAAAGTGGCATTTACAATGGAACCTTCCACATAAGTGTTTTTCCTATTAATATGTATTTTTTATTCTTCTCTCATGTATTACATCCCAACCACAATCTCTCCTCCCACCACTACTCCCTAAACTCAACTTTCCTTCTACCCTAGATCCACTTCTCTTCTGTTTTTCTTTAAAAAAAAAAATCAACAGACTTCCCATGGATATCTACAGAACATGGCATGGCAAGTTATATTAGACTCATCACAATCCCTCATATCAGAGCTGGAAGAAGCAAACCAATAAGAAGAAAATGGTCTGAAAGGCAAGCAAAAGAGTCAGAGATGTCTCCAATTCCACTATTAGGAGTTTTACAAGAATACTCATCTACATTACCATAACTTATATGCAGAGGCCCTAGATCAAACCCGTACAGGGTCTGTGATTATCATTTCAGTCTCTTGATCCTCCATAAGCCCTGCTTAATTGTTTGTGTTTCATGTTTTCATGGTGTCCTTGACCCATTTGGTTCCTACAATCAATCCTTTCCCTATTCTGTGGTATTCCCCTGGCACTGCCAATTGTTTGGCTGTGTGTCTCTGCATCTGTTCCCATATATTGTAGGATGATACCTCTCTGATGACTATTAGGCTAGACACTGATTTACTCATATAAGAGAATATGATTAATAATCATTTCATTCAAATGTTTTTCCAATCATGTTTGGTTCTATTCTGAATTTCTGTGCTGTCCAGCCTCTGTGTCAAGTATGAGCTCTCTCTCACGGCATGGACTTTAAGTTGGACCAGTTATTGCTTGGCCAATCCCACAAATTCTGATCCACTATTACCTTGGTATGTATTTCCAGAAGGACAGACTGTAGGTTGAAGGTTTTGTGGTTAGATTGGTGTCCCGCCCCACTGCTAGAAGTCTTCTATGGTTATAAAAATGGCTGGTTCAGGCTACCTTCCCTCATTATAGGAGTCTTTACTAGGGTCACTCTTGTAGACTCGAGAGAGTTTTCACTGTAGTAGGTTTCCACATTGTTTCCAAAGTGTCCCACTATTCCTTTCATTATTCCAAGTACTCCTCCTTCCACTCCTCCTTAACCTACCTGTTTCCTCCTGTACCCATACCCACCCACCCCCTGTCCTTCCACAAAATCTTTTTTATTACTTCTTCCCAGGGAGATACATGGGTATCACTAGTGTCTTCCTTGCTTCTTATCTTCTCTATGCATGTGACAAAACAGGACATCTAGTGGTTTGTGTGCAATATCAGTTTACAGTTGTAGAGCTCAGATTGGTGTGTTTGTTCACCAATTCCAGAAACTTGTGTAGAATCTTTAAGATTTACAAAAATTAAGTTTCTGTTATCTGTATATCTGTTTTACAGCCCACTAACTGGCCAACTTTTGTTTATTTTGATGCTTAATTGTTCTGTCTAGGATATCTAAGAGAATACTCAAGAAAAGTGGCGACCACAAACATTTGTGTGTCAATCCTGGTCTTAGAGGGAAAACTATCAGTGCCCTCATTGAGTACTGAGTTGGCTGTGGTTTTTCACTTGTGCCCTGCTGCACTGGCTTTTCTTCTAACCCTAGTTTGTCTGTTTTATTCATTAACAATTGTTCACTTTTGTCAAATGTCTTTATTGATTCAGTCTTATGAGTTATAAATGGAATTAGTTTTGTATTTCTTCATGGTTCCATCTCTGTAGGTTTTGGGCTTTTGGTTATTTGTCTGTTTCATTAATAGACTCATAAATATATAAGCTATAATATACATGCAGAGAACCTGCTGCTGACTCATGTAATCCTTGTGCATGCTGATCTGATACAGAATTCTTCTCTGAGGATGAGATCTTATAGTACTTAAAGATTCTATGTAAGCTGGCAACAGAAGAAAAAAATCAACTGTCCTACACAGTCATGATTCCAATAAACTACAGCAATGACCAGCATGGCAAGATATCCCCAAATGTACCAGAGTGACAGTTATCCCTTGGATGTAACCAAAAACTGTCTAATTGAACTTCAGACTGCTCAAACGGAGGGAAATCATGACTGGTATTGGAATGCAATCAACTGTACATGAATACTTATTTAATGGATCTTAGAGGAGAACCTATAATGGCCACATTCTTAAACCAGTTTAATTTCTAGGTTCATTCTAAATACACATCCTTATTTTCACATACAGGAGGAGCATAAAAGAGCACTTTCAGTGTGGGGCTAGAGCTCCTCCTTGTTAGAAGAAGTTTGTCACTGTGGAAAAGGGCTTTGAAGTCTCATATAGTAAGCTACTCCCAGTGTGGCACACAGTCTTCTTCTGTTGTCTGAGGATCAAGATGTGGAATTCTCAGCTTCTCTTTTAACACCAAGCATGCCTGCATGTCACCATGCCTTTTGCCATGATGATAAGGGAATAAATGTTTGTAACTTTAAGCATGCCCCAAATAAATGTGTTCCTTAATAAGAGTTGCTATGGCCTCCATGTCTCTTCACAGTAATAAAACCTAACTAAGATAGATACCATGAGGTGTCCAGCTCTACCTGACCTATCTATAACACAACCCTCTTGTTTGAGGTTCAGAGCACATCTCAGAAGAGGATTGGAAATACTGTAAGAGGCAGAAGAGCAGATGATCTACTGTGAGATTGTATCTTCTATATAATATGGGGAAGTTATACAAAAGGAAAGTATGGCTGCATAAATAGACCTGAAAAATGACAACACCAATTGATATGGCATGATACAGGGGGGATATCAAGAGGTTCCCCTCCTACATAAGGAGTTCCAGGTATTTAATGAGTGCTGATAGAGGGAGAGTAGCTCTCCAGATATGAGCCCCTGAAGTATTCTAATCCAACAGGGTCAACCATAAACACATATATACATGGGCAACACTAAATGGATCCATAAGATTATATTTATATATTTATTACTTTATACACTATTATATTTATGTATTTATTGTGTGTGTGTATAATAATAAATAAAATTAAAGAAAAAGCCATGAAGTTGAGAGGGAGTTGAAATCCTAAGAGGAGGTAGAGTGGGAGAGGGTGAGGTGGAAAAGATGTAATGTAAACATGATATATGTGTAGAACTTTAAAAAAAATACTTTTAAAAGCTTTAAAAATAAAATAATAATAATGGATATAAGAAAGAGTTAGGGGAAGTAATAGAATGAGAAATAGCTACCAAGAGACTGATTGTGGAGGGAATTGAGGAACCTTTTCTAAGAACACACTCTATTTCTGGGCAACATCATTGAGTAGTCTTTTGGTCCCCAGAACAAAGGAAACATCTGATCTTTTTTATAATATTTTAGTAGTGGTGAGGTGCTTCACACCACGTGATGCAGTTCAGTATAATGAACGTGACAAGGAAAGTGGAGAAGCCAGGTATTGTAATCTGTGAGTAGTCAGGTCCTAGAGTGAACTGTCCTAGAGTGAACTGCAGGAGATGTGGCCTGATTAAGGGTGTGGGAATCTCAACTAAAGCTGCAGACTTGTGTTCTAACATAAAATGAGGTGACCATGTATTGACTGTGGATAAGAGGAGGAGAATTCATAGAAGAGCTGGAATTTCCTAAGATAAGAACTTGCGAGGGGACTCAGAGTTTGTGCTTGCAGAGTACATAAAGAGGACAGAGTGGGACAACAGTTCAGCAGCAGGAAGCTCTTGGTGACCAGGAAATGTTAAGAGGAAGGGGAAATGCCAGATGGTTCCCTACTCAAAGTTAATCACCATTGGCCATTATATTATGACAAATGAAGTTTCCAGGTATAATTCTCCAAATAAAAATCTAACCTGGGTGGGCCAAAGGAATGGTTCAGTAGTAAATCACTTGCTGCTGAGGCTGCCATGCTGAGTCAATCCCCATGTCTCACATGATTCAGCGATAGACCCAACTCCCTCATGTCTTCTAACTTCTGTAAAGACAGAGTAGGATTTTCCCATTCACAAAGCAAGAAAATGAGAAAGAAGGACTGGGAAGATGGATCAATAGTTAAGTGCATTTGTTGCTATTCCAGTGGATCTGAGTTTAGTTCCCATCACTAATGTTAGGTGGCTTCACAACCAAATTTTTATAACTTCAGTTCTGTGAGATTCCACAAAGTTTCCTGGGGTCTGAAGCCTCCTGTACACATTTTGTACAGAACCATATGCATATATAAAATAAAAATAAATCTTATAAAGATAAAGTGAGAAAGAGATTGCTTAGGGATTCTAGCGTTAGCAAGTAGAGATGGCATCCTCAACCCACAAAGTGCTCTTAATTGTGAGCACAGCTGAAAGCAGTTGGGTTGAACCATTCAAAAACTTGAGGTTATAATTACATACTGGGTGAATGACTTGTTCAGGGGCACTAATTTTAAGGAGGTCATGTACCATTGCTTCTTTCCACCAAATTCTGTACTCATACTGAAGCTAAGGTATGAATACACCTTCTTAGGACATAGGCTCAGTGTTCCATGAAATACAAATGGATCCTGGATTCCTCTCTTCCCTCTATCCTCAGTTTTTATTTATTTCAAAAAGAGTTTTAGATCATTTGTTGATGTTCATGAGTGTTGCCTGCATGTGTGTCTGTGAATCACCTGCATGCAATACATGCAGAGTCCAGGAGAGGGTTTGGGTTTCCCAGAATTGCAGTTAAATGTTACGATGAAGCACTCAGTAGGTGTTGTGAATTGATCCCATGTCTTCTGAAAGAGCAGCCAGTGCTCTTAACCAAAAAGTCTTTCCTCCAACTCCTATCCTTACTTTCAATCTGCTGATAACCCCTACCCCATACTGCTTAAGGTAGAATAGACTCATTATTGCACAATGCTGCTGAAGGTAAGGATATTCTATTAGCTCATTCTCTCTCTCTCTCTCTCTCTCTCTCTCTCTCTCTCTCTCTCTCTCTCGGATTTTTAAGACAGGGTTTTTCTGTGTAACTTGACTGTCCTCTATAGACCAGGCTGGCCTCAAATCCAGAGATCCATTTGTTGCAGCCTCCTGAGTGCTGATAACAAAGGCACATGCCATCACTGCCTGACATTATATTTGTTCTTATTCTGCCATTGAATGACAGTAAAAGCAAAAACGTAAAAACTTCTTAATTTTTATGCATATAAAGAAAGTTTTATGATGACTTCACAGGAATGTCGGGGTTCCCAAGGGGAGGGACAGAGGACATAGGTCCTCCTGATGAACGTTTGTCCTCAGGGATTAAGTCTAGAGAACTCCCTCCTATAGGTTCATAGTAACAGACACAGCTGATGTGCACAGCTGTCCTGTGCTAATGTCAAGTCATTGTTTGTATTTAGCTTACCTTTATTGCTCTGACAATATTAATTTACCATATGTAATATCACTGGAATATCGAGACACAGAAAATACAGTGGTCAAATTAGGCTCACACAAGTCATAGATGGAAGACGGGAAGCATAAGCAATCTGTCTACAGCTACATATAGTCTGTCTTCATCCTGGAAGCCTCACATGTCTGTGGAGCTGGGGGAGCTGTTTTTCAAAGATGTTAATCTTTATCACCAGCAGCTTTAAGAGATGTCTGGTTCAGACAATGAAAACAAATGGACAGTTAGATTTGACTCTACAACTAAGCCACTTGCCTCTGGAGAATTTCTGCAGAATTCCAGGTCTCCACAGCCCACCTACTGGACAGGAAATGATGTGTTTTCTTATATGCTGTTTATCTGTACACCTAGAAGGTAAAGAACAGGGATTAAAGTTGTCCCTTCCAATAGACAGTTATTTTGCCAATGGACTTTCTGCTGAAGTAGTTACTGAATAAATCAATTTTAGCATCTGTCTCTCATCTTACCATATTGTGTGCTCTTTACAGAAATAACCCTTTCAGAGACTGGATTTAGATCCTGTGTATTACTAACAATGATCACATACGGAACAAGTTAGTATCCCAAATCCATGGGCAAGATCTACCAAACACAGCTGTCCCTTTCAGCCAGAATCCTAGAAAGTTCTTGCTCTCTGCCTTCTACCAGTCATATCTGCCTCAGATCACATCCACCTGGAGTTGATAGCGTGATGGCTCAGTGGTTAAAAGCAATGATTTCTCTCCTAGAGGACTGAAGTTCCATTCCAAGCACACACAGGCAGCTCATAACCATCTATAACTCTGGTTTCATGGGATTCATTGTCCTCTTTTGGTTTCTGTGGGCATCAGGTATGCTTGTGGTCACAGAAATAAATGCAGTAAAAAATGCCATACACATACAAATGTAAGATAAAGAAAACAGCCACTTGTATTTCAGGAAATATCTCTGCATGGTCCTTATCTGTGTGTGACAGGGCATTGCAGGCTAGGAGAATGCTATGGTTCTGTTCTATATCTTCCATATTGTAAGTACACCTGCTTACTTTCTGTGCCAAGGTATGGTGGTTTTAACAGGTATGGCCCACATTGACTCTGTTGCTTGAATACTTGAACCATAGGATGTGGTGATATTAGGATAGTTGTCAGAGAGCAAAAGGACTCTCACATATTTGATATTACAACAGGCACAAGAGTTTGTAATCTGGAACTGACTGATCAACATCCTAAGTAATAATTTCAAACCTGAATATTACCTATGTGTAACTTATGTTTCATCTTGACTATAACTACAAAGATACAGAAAGACAGAGCCAGGACACTTGGTTCCTCTTGGATTAGTGATACAGGCCCACTGCATAGATACCTAGCCGGCCAGGACATCCTGGCCCAGGCCCAGCACATGTAGCCAGGCCCAGCATTGAGCTAGAAAGGGTTAGAGGGACTTCCACTGCTTAGAAAGACTCATAGTAGCCAGGTGGCAATGGCATACACCTTTAATCCCAGCACTCAGGAGGCAGAGCCAGCTGTATCTCTATGAGTTCAAGGCCAGCCTGGTCTACAGATTGAGATCCAGAAGAGGCACCAAAACTATGCAGAAAAACCCTGTCTTGACAAACCAAAAATAAAAAGAAAGAAAAAAGAAAAAAAGAAAGGTTCATGGCAATGGAGATACAGGAAACATCTCAGACTCAGGCTCAGTGCACTCATGAGTGTACAATGAGGACTTTCATGTGTTGCACTGCACTGGTGATGAATCAGGGGCTTGTGCATGCTTCATGCATACTCTTCCACTAGTCTACACCCAAACGCTGGGTGGGACCTGCTTAACTTAGTTTACAGAACACCTCAAAGAGACACTATGGCCTTGTACAGGTCTGGGTAAATGGATCCTAAAATAAAATGTCAGCACTGAGCTTTGGAGGTAACCCTTGGTTTTATTGATAAAGAAATTAATTCCCTTTATGTTCTGTGTCTATATGCCCAAACAACCCCAATCCTCTCATGAAATTCTAGCTAGATGTCTTCCCTTTCTCTTTGCATCTCTGATTTTGCTTTGGTCACTCTGGACTGTATATGGAATGTGAAGGCTTTTTCTCAGGTGAGAGAAATTTCCCAGGTGGACAGACTTTTTTTAAGGTCAAGTAGATTCTTTCTGTCACTAATTTATGCTTTCCTGTTTGATCCATTTGTTTTCATACTCTCCATGACTCAGAAGGAACACCCAGAGATTTGAATCATGCTCATGTTCTTCAGCCACAAATGCTTCCAGCTCCTGTCTTGTGTCAGCTGGTGGGTGGTTTCTGTTCTGATTCCAATGGAGCCTGAAGAAGCAGGTGAAGATGAATGTACTTAGAGTCCTGTCCTGAGTCATGGTGAAACTAATGTCTCAATGATGCTGTTTTACTTACTCTTCACAATGTCCATGGTGGGCATCAGAATGGCTCTAGAAATTGAAACTCAAGATTAATGCTCTGAACTGTGTGCCCTTGATATAAAGATGTGGATATCTGTGGATGCCAGCACATGTGATGACTACTGCAAACTTTGAGGGATACCAATAATGCAAATGTAAATGAACCTGAACACAGTGGTAAAGAGATAGTATACAGCAAAGAATCCCTGCTGCTTCACAATGTAACCCAGAAAGACAGAGGATTCTATCACTTACAAACCTTAAATAGACATGCAGCAATTAAATCAACAATCATGTACAGTTAGTGATTCCATGTGAACTCTGGGTGGCAGGTAGGGTTCATTCCATTGGTCATACCCATGAGCATAAGGCCTGACCTCTGCACACATCCTTTCTGCATTGTGGCCCCATCTTGGGGTTTAAGCACTTAGTGCAGGACATACAAAGTATAGAATGGCAATAGGTTAGAATCCTTCATTTGACCTCATCTTGCATGTACCTGCATTCATGACAGGTAACTCAGCCCCAGCATATCAAGCCAAGCATATCAGTCTAGGATACCTAGACTCTGGATTCTCACCAAGAATGTGTCCCTGAGAAAAACCCTGAGGGATAAATGTTGGGCATACTTGAGGGAAAATGATAGCTTCATGAAAAGGTGAGCCCCAATAAGCCCTGTCTGCAGACTTTTGTCAGAGATTCAACTCTAGGCAACCCTGTGCTGTGGATATCGCTCTGTGTAAATAAAGTTCTAATTGGCCAGTGGCCAGGCAGGAAGTATAGGCGGGACAAGAGAGAACAGAATTCTGGGAAAGTAGAAGACTGGAGAAAGATACTGCCAGCCACTGGCCATGACAAGATGTAAGGTATTGGTAAGCCACGAGCCATGTGGAAAAATATAGATAAATAGAAATGGATTAATTTAAGATAGAAAAAGTAGATAACAAGAAGCCTACCACAGCCATACAGTTTCTAAACAATGTAAGTTTCTGTGTGTTTACTTGGTTGGTTCTGAGCATCCATGGGCCTGGTGGGTGAGAGAGATTTGTACTGACTGTGGGCCAGGCAGGAAAACTCTAACTACAAATGGCACCCAACGTGTTGGCAAGAGTTTCCACCTAAAACCTGAGAAAAAAAGATTCTAAAACGGAGCTAAAAACAGTTTCCTAGTTGTCTCTCTCAAGTTAGAGGCAGCCTGCCAGTTTGAGCTACTATGGTGGGTTCCTGGTGTGTGCATCTGACCTGCAGTGTGGTGGGAATGAGAAATCTACAAGCAACACTTTACTCTGCTGCATGGTGGATTTATCCTTGGCTAGTTAAAAAAAAAGTTTCTGGGCTATGCACTGCTTTGATAGAACTGCTTCTGAGAGTTGATGGTACACATGGCTCCAGACACAGAGCCAGAGCTGGTGGTAAACTTTACCACCGCCATGTTGGGAAGTAGAGGTGAGCAGAACCAGCAGCCACAGTGGCGTTTCAGTCTTACAAAGATGAATATTACACAGAGAATCTGGTTTATGTTGTCTTTGGAATTTTTAACTACAGAAAAAGATTTGATTGTAAAAGCTGTTGAGTTAAACAAATATGTAAATTTTAAAGGTACCTTAACTTCAAAATTTGGATATAAGGATATGTTGCTTTGGAAAAGAGTCTCTGCTTTTGTTTCCACAGAAAGCCAGAGGCTCTGGATTTCTTCCAGATTAAGATACATGAGGTTTGATCAGCCAAGACCACCTGAAAGATATCCGATGACACCATGGCCCAGATGATCCAACATCCAAAATGGTTCAAGGCAACTGGCTCAGAGGTTTACCCTCATGGACTACTCCATAATCCTAAAATTTTTTTATGTCCCCATAAGATACAGCACCCCCCCCACCAGCAGGAAGTAGTAAGAAAAACTACGCCCAATTTCCCAAAATTATCAAGCTGGCTTTGGAGATGGAATTGGCTCACTCCTTCTCTAAACCCAGACATATTGCTAAAAGAAAAGCTTAAGAGATTTTTATGTCCCAAATCAGAAGAGCCCTCTGATGTGGGACAGAAAAAAAACCAGTATTTTTATTTAAAGCAGGTTGATTATAATTGCAACCTCTTTCTAAAGAAGAAAGGGGGATATGATATAGATATAATTGGATGAAAGGGTAGATTAAGGAACTTATTTCTAAAGAGCAACAACTTGTTTAAAATGTTTTACATTGGTATAGATTTTAGTCTATTGATAAAAACTTAAAGTTAATTTTGTTATACTGTGTATATATTTCTACTCGTGTTTAAGGTATTATGTTTGTATAGCTCATTTAAAATTATAATTGATAATTAAAAATAGATTAATAATTAGTCATCTATGATAATCATACTCATAGCCATGTTAGTTAAATCTTCTAGGTATACATAGAGATATTTCAGATAGATAGGTAATCTTCAAATACTTCAAAGGTCTACAGAATATGGCATTAAAATACTTTTAAAATTTAGACTTTCTGGACAGTGAGACATGTCTGCTCCTGACAACACTGATTTACTTCAGAGAGGAGGATAGGCATTGAAGACACTTCATATCTTATCTTCACCTTGGCAAAAATAGCCATTTGGGCAAGAAAATGTTCTTTCCTGGACTGCTTGATCAACTGGACATGCAGGACCAATAGAAAGGTGACCACTGAACTTTGCTTGACAAAATGGTCCTTCAGATTCCTGCTTCACAGAGGAAACTGCCAGACATGCTACAGGACACTGAGAAAATTGACCGAGAGACTCTAGCCCTGTGGGCTGAAGACAAATGCCCCAACTTTACAAAGGAACATTGGGTGACAGTCCAGGCTGCCAGCTGTCTCTGTCTATACTGCAAGACTCCCGAAAGTTGCTTGCATCCTTCTCCCAGTTTTCAGGTAATATTATATCCTTCTGAGGTCTTTGATGTGGTTGAAGACTAGATAGTTATAATTTGCTCAGTTATGACAAAAGATATGTTAGATATAAAACCTTAGACTCACAAATATAAGATAGATAGGATATCTTCTTTAATACTGTAACTGTAATTCTTGCTTGATGATTGTTTTGTTATATGTAATTGTACTATGCAAAAGTTAAAACCTTACTAAAAAAAAAAAAAGAAAAGGGGAAGTGCTGTGGATATCACTCTGTGTAAATTAAGTTCTGATTGGCCAGTGGCCAGGCAGGAAGTATAGGCGGGACAAGAGAGAAGAGAATTCTAGGAAAGTAGAAGACTGGAGAAAGACACCGCCAGTCGCCGGCCATGACAAGATGTAAGGTACTGGTAAGCCACGAGCCATGTGGCAAAATATAGATAAATAGAAATGGATTAATTTAAGATAGAAAAAGTAGATAACAAGAAGCCTGCCACAGCCATACAGTTTCTAAACAATGTAAGTTTCTGTGTGTTTACTTGGTTGGTTCAGAGCATCTATGGGCCTGGCAGGTGAGAGAGATTTGTACTGACTGTGGGCCAGGCAGGAAAACACTAACTATACCTGTCTGCAGACTTTTGTCAGAGATTCAACATTAGGCAGCCCTGAAAATCATTTTACTATAATTGGATTTTAACTTCCTAAAGTCAGGGAACAGTGGTTGTTAGTAGTCCATGTTTTGAGCAGTGTGGTGTAGTGTCATGACAGCCTTGGCTGGGTTAGGTCCCCTGATCATCTTCTCTGGAGAGTCATCAGGAGAACATAGCTCAACAGGTGTTCTGGCCATTCACTAACTGTCCTGATGGGCTTATGAGACTTCACTGGAGGGTCATGGGCACAAGGGGAGGGTCAAAGGACAAGGGTATTCCTGACAAGTACTTATCCTCTGGGCTCTAGCTTAGGGAATTCCATCCTTCATGGAAATTGTAACAGGATCTGGTGATCTGGACGGCTCCCTAGACATGAGCTGCAGTTCTCTCAGTGATAAATAGGGCACACTGTCAGGCCACAAATCAATATTCAGAAAGGTATTTGTCTGAATCATGACTTACCTTGTAGCCTGGCTTTGACTTCTGTCACTACAGACATGGAAGTCATGGACACAGCCGTCTCAGACCTATTGGCTCCTTCCTATGTCTGCTACATTGAAAGGGGATTGTGTTCAGTTCCCTACTTTATGTAATTTCTTTGAGAAGAATAGGGTACCCAAGAGGCATGACCTGGACTAAAGTCCAAGGCATTTTAGAAAGTTCAGGGATCTCATGGGCTGACCCATCACACAGCTCAGTAAACAGAGGAGATGGGAGCATTGCCTTGCAACTATGCATGGGACATTAGAATCCACACCCTCTAACTCTCCTCCACTGCTAGTGGGAATGCAAGCTTGTACAGTCACTTTGGAAATCAATATGGTGCTTCCTTAGAAAATTGGGAATCCACCTCCCCCAAGACCCAGCTGTAGCACTCTTGGGCATATACCCAAGGAATGCTCAATCATACCACAAGGGCATTTGCTCAGCTATGTTCATATCAGCATTGTTTGTAATAGCCAGAACCTGGAAACAACCTAGATGCCCTTCAACTGAAGAATGGATAAAGAAAATACAGTACATATACACAATGGAGTACTACTCAGCAGAGAAAAACAATGACATCATGAGGTTTGCAGACAAATGGATAGATCTAGAAAAAAATCATCCTGAGTGAGGTGACCCAGACTCAGAAGGACAGACATGGTATGTACTCACTCATAGGAGGATACTAGATGTAAAACAAACATGACTAGACTGCTACACAGCTCCAGGGAGGCTACCTAGAAAGCGGGACCCTAGGAAAGACCCAGGGATCACCCAATGACAGAGAAATGGATGAGATCTACATGAACAACCTGGAAGACAGTGGGAGTAATGAAGGGCAAGATTTCAGGGAAAGAAAGCTTAGGGGAATAGGAGATCCCACCTGGATCAAGAACAGAAAGGGAGAATGAGGAATAACAGACCATGATAAATGAAGACCACATGAGAACAGGAATAGGCAGAGTGCTTGAGAGGTCCCCAGAAATCCACAATGATATATCCTCTGTAGTCTGCTGTCAATGGTCGAGAGAAAGCCTGATCTGACCTAGTCTGGTGATCAGATTACTAAATACACTAACAGTCGTCTTGGAACTCTCATCCAATAACTGATGGAAGTGGATGCAGAGATCCTCAGCCAGGCCCCAGGTGGAGCTCCAGGTGTCCAACTGTCGAGAAGGAGGAGGGACTGCAAGAGCATGAATTGTTGAATCCAAGATTGCAAAAAGCATAGGGATAAATAGCCAATCGAATGGAAGCACATGAATTATGAACCAATGGCTGTGGAGCCCCCAGCTGGATCAGGCCCTCTGGATAAGTGAGACAATTGAATAGCTTGATCTGTTTGGGAGGCACCCAGGCTGTGGGACCAGGACCTGTCCTTGGTGCATGAGCTGGCTGTTTGGAACCTTGGGCTTACACAGGGACACATGCTCAGCCTGTAAGGAGGTGACAGGACCTGCCTGTACTGAATCCACCAGGTTTAAATGAGTCCCCAGGGGTGTCTTGGTCCTAGAGGACATGGGAATGGAGGGGATGGGCTGGGGGGAAAGTGGGGGGGGGGGCGAGAGTGGGGAGGACAGGGGAACCCATGGCAGATGTAAAAAATTCAAACACATAATAATAATAATAATAATAATAATAATAATAATAATAATAATAATACATAATAGTAATAATTTTTTAAAAAAGAATCCACACCCTCTTTCTATGTCTCAAGTTTCCTATCCCACACACCCAGGATGTCAGACTCCTTAATCATCTGTTCCTGGTTCTTTGTCCTGCATCAGAACTCTGAATAGTGACTGCAGTGAGAATAGTTACGTCCCTTTCCACATGAATCACTCAGATGGTCCCTTAGAGCCCTCACAGATATTTCTGTCCCCTTCCAGCTGAAAGCAAATTCCATATTTCCAGAACATTGAGATCACAGAGTAGACTGTGTGTGTAGCTGGATTTGTGCATCCCCAGGAAGTTCAGAGACTCCTTCTTTAGTACTAACAGAACAAGGCCAAGGCATAGCAGAGGGCAGCTCTGGGTTAAGCTGCTGTTATAGCAGGGCTCAGGGATGCTCATCAGCCTTGTTCACATGGGGTCTGGAGGATGGAAACATAATGATAGAAGGGTATAGGGACATTGGGCACCTTTGAGAGTAGAGAGGGCAGATCAGTGTCTTAAACATACCCACCCCAAACTCATGAGAATCTGAGAGGTGCTACTGCCTTGCAGGAGGTTCAGCTAAAAGGGAGAAGTGATCACAGGGCTTGGGAGCTGTGCAGGAGCAGAAACGCCACAGGAGGAGGGCTGTTATGCCACAGAGACCAGAGAGACACCCTCAGTACCCCTGAGTAAAGGATGCACTATTGTGGTTGGTTGTTTTTTTTTTTTTTCTTTACTCTTTTGTCTATTTGGGAGTCCCATCACCCAACTCCCAAATAAATACATGGGGTCTTATTCTTACTTATGAGTGCCAGACCTTAGCTTGACTTATTTTCTTACTAGGTTTTCTTAAATTATCCCATCTATTTTTGTCTCCAGGTTTTACCTTTCTTTATTTTATATACCTTTCTTTATTATTTACTCTATGGCTTGCTGTGTAGCTGGGTGGCAGTCCTCAGGAGTCCTCTTCTCCTTTTCTTCAGCAAACTATCTTCCCCAATTTTTCCTCCCATTTATTCTCTCTACCTGCCAGCCCTACCTATCCTGGTTTTTTAAAATGTATTTGAGTGCTGTATCTGCATGTATGCTGACATAGCAGAAGAGGGCACCAAATGCCTTTATAGATGGTTGTGAGCCACCATGTGTTTGCTGAGAATTGAACTCAGGACCTCTGGAAGAGCAGCCAGTGCTCTTAACCACTAAACCATCTCTCCAGCCCCCTATCCTGTTTTATGCCTAGCTATTGGCCATTCAGCACTTTCTTAGCCCAATCAGGTGTTTTAGACATGCAAAGTAACACAGCTTCACAGAGTTAAACAAATGCAACATAAAAGAATGCACTACATCTTTGCATCATTAAACAAATATTTCACACCATAAACAAATGTAACACATCTTCAACTAATATTCCACAACATACTACCTGTCTAAGTCTCCTTCTTATATGTGTGGATGCCATAACTTGACAGTGTTGAGAGGAGAAGACACACCTACTGTTTGGAGTCTCCTGAGTGGCACAGGACCTTAGAAGAATCTCAGAAATTTAGGAGAGATGACAGAGCCAGAAAGAGGCTACTATCAGGAAGCCCTTGGTAAACAAAACATAGCAAGGGGAAGAGAAGGTCAGATTATTTTACCCAAACTTATTCAGCATGACTACAATATTCTGAAAACTGGTGTTCTCAGGTATAATTTTCAACATTAAAAAATCAAGCTGGTGTTTGTCAGTAACATAGCTCAGAAAACACTGGTGTTTGTCTCATTTTTGGATGACCTAGAACTAAATGAACACAAGATTTTCTCTGACCTCTACTGTGTGCTATATTCACACACCCACAATGGAACACTCTTGTACAGAAATTCTCTCACAAACGCAATTTGTAAACAAGTGTGAAACAATCAAAGCAAACAGAAAAATTAAACTCTATTTCCAAACCTATGAAATTCTTAAAAAATTCCCTAGGCAAACAGGGTCCTGGGATATCACTCATTCTCCACTTGTATCTGAGATTTTTTAGTCAGTATTTCTTTCAAAAGTTTAAGACAAATCTCAGTGCTCATTCAGCCCCAGTGCCTTTTGACAGACAGAGAGATGAGTAAATAATCTAGAAGGTGAAGTCAGATAATGGCTGGAACCACAAGAGGAACAGAACAGCAACAGAAAGTTAAGATGCAGGATGTGTAGGGCAAGAGGTCTGGGAGGCATCACCCCAACACCAATTTACTCTAAATGTGAGCAGGAATCTTAGGTCAGTGAGACAGGACCATGTTGACAGTTGAGAGAGTGTCTTACCAAGGAAATCAAATGTACAAAGACAATAAGAGCATGGAGGTCTTGTGCTGACCTCCACCAAATAGGAGAGGGAGAAACTCAGCCATACATTAGGCTAAGCAGTGGGAACACCTGCAAAGGACTCAGGGCCCCATCTTCACCCAATACAAAGATACCAATGTTGGTGGATTTTCTCTTTCCTTGTAGTCTCCCTATGGAACTGTGAGCACTCTCCCACCTCTGCCAAGACCACTACAGAATCAGTGCTGCTCATTGTTCCAGAAATTTCATTCTTCTAGTCATTCAAAAATCAGGCCCTCTGGATAAGTGAGACCATTGAATAGCTTGATCTGTTTGGGAGGCATCCAGTCTGTGGGACCAGGACCCGTCCTTAGTGCATGAGCTGGCTGTTTGAAACCTTGGGCTTACTCAGGGACACATGCTCAGCCTGGAAGGAGGGGACAGGACCTGCCTGTACTGAATCCACCAGGTTTAAATGAATCCCCAGGGGTGCCTTGATCCTGGAGGACATGGGAATGGAGGGGAGGGGCTTGGGGGAAGGTGGAGGTGGGGGCAGGAGCGGGGAGGATGGGGAACCCATGGCTGATGTATAATTTTTTTTTTGAGCTGAGGATCGAACCCAGGGCCTTGCGCTTGCTAGGCAAGCACTCTACCACTGAGCTAAATCCCCAACCTCTGATGTATAAAATTTAAAACACATAATAATAAAGAAAAAATATTAAAACAACAACAAACAAACAAACAAACAAAAACAAAACAAAACAAAAAAACAAACAAACAAAAATCTCCCGGAGAATCTTCAGGCCCTTTTCTGGTACAAAGAATAGATTGTGTTAAAAAACCTTGAGGTTGCCAGACACATAGTAGCCACAAATCAAGCATTTGGTGCCTTCACACAGTAGTAGTGTACAGCAATGGATCCTGGCTGTTCCACAGTATCACCTCTGGGGCCACTGGATTCTATATGCTATGAACTCTGAGTACAAATCTGAAAGGTGAAGTAGCCCATGTGCAACTACAGGTAGACAGTAAGTGATTCTCTGTGATTGTTAAGTACTGGTTATTTCTTAGACACAGGACTGTCATGCCTGTCCTGTTCCTCCCTTCTCTCTTCTCTGTCCCTATGTTTGCATGAGACAAGTGGCCATAGATGAGACTCCATAGTCTGATACTCCCCTTGTATGAAGACCTTGATAGAAAGTAACTCAGCCTAAGACACCAGACTCTGCCTGGTATTTTGAGGTTCTTTCCTTGTATGTGAGGAAACCATAGCCCTGTTCTCTGTTCCAGGCTTGACTACAGGTGACCCTGAGTTGCATTTTGCCCGGACATGACTTACTTCCCCTCAGAGTGTGAGAGATCCATGGTTTTTGTTTACACATGAAAAATAAGTTATTTTTTTACCTCCCTATGAGAGTTCTATAACTATTATCCACTATCTCATGTAGAGACCAGAGAGCAGTGCTTCTTACTGGCTTGCAATTTAAGGCTTTCTCAGCCTTCTGTTTTTCATCTTGCAGGTCCAGATGTGGAACTTCCCAGATGAGGAACTGCCTGCAGTGAGTTGGACCCTCACTTTATATATATTTAATACTACAGGCTTGCCCACAGACCAGTTTGATGGTGGCATTTTTAACTGAGTCTCCCACTTTCCAAAGAACTCTAGCTTCTGGTAATTTGACATAAAGTCAGCCAGTCTAGTACCTGATACTTTTCTAAGACCTGGACCTACCAAAATATAAGACTTCTTCTGCCATCACCCATGTGGACTGCAGGGCAGAGCAGGAATCATATCTAGTATGTGAAGTCAGGAATTGACTGGAGCCATAAAGCAAGATCATCATAAAGTGAAATTCCAGGGTCTGTAGAGTTCAGGAGAGCCATCATTTCAAGCAACGTTGTATGTGAGTATGGCGGTATCTGACTGAGGGTAGTGAGGCTGCAGCCATTCAGGCAACAGAAAAGAGTTCCTTGCAGAGGAAATAAGATATTCAGAGGCACTAATGGAATGGAGAAGTGTTGATGATCTCCACCAAGTATGATAGACACATCCACACCTGGATCTCCAGGCTGAGTGAAGAATCTATCTGCATAGGATATAGATCATCATCTTCCCACCAAACCAATGCTCTTCAATTGATGGCCTTTCCTCCTTTCCCTTCCAGCCTCCCTGTCTATACGCTATAAACCTCTTATATGCCCAACTCATGATTGAACCAGTGCCTCAGCATGCTGCTAAAGGGAAACATGATTTTCTCCTAGTTCATAATCTTCCAGAAGATATTAGAAATTGTTCCTGGTACAAATTAGTGTATCAGACAGAAATATTTAAAATTGCAGATTACAGCAGAGCCATGAATTTCACCACCTGAGGACCTGCACAAAGCAGAAGAGAGATGGCATGTACCAACAGATCCCTGCTGCTGCAGGACATCACTGAGAAAGATGCAGGATTCTATACACTACAAACTTCAAATAGAAATTTCAAAATTGAAGTAACACATGTGCAACTCTTTGTAATCAATAAGTGACTCTCTATGGCCTCCAGCTACTGGGAGAGGCTTATCCTACTTCATACACTGGACTGCCCTGAATGTGTTAGATCTACTCCTTTATTGCATTGTGTTCCTACACTGGGGTTTTGGCACTTACTACAGGATACATGTGGGGTAGACAAACTGAAATAGATCAGAATACTTCACCCATCTCTACCTCAGAGAGAAGAACATGTGCTGGACAATTCAGAACAATGCTGTCAGACTCAGTACAGACACTTGGGACTCTCATTATGTATGTCCATAAGACAGATTATGTGAAAATCAGGTAGGCACAGCTAAGGAATCCAAAGGGTTCTTACAGAGAGCATCAGGAAGTACTGGCTCCAAAACTCTGTTTGTGGGTTGCTTGACTCCAGGTGATACTGGGGAACATTTTGTCACTGTTAGTTTTTGACTTCCTATTAGAGCTGTCAGGGAACAGGCTTTACTGCCATGACAGCTGAAGTTAGGTAGGTCACTTGGACATCCTCTTCTTCTGAGTCTCAGTGGACAGGTGCCATGGCATAAGTAAGCTTAGGAGACTTACAGTAAAAGTACCACAGGGCACAGAGAAAACAGTTATTCCAGACTCCTCCAGGTCCTCAGTGGCCCAGCCTAGTTGGCACAGCCATATCTGAATGGAATGGCAGAAGTTATAAAGCCAGCACAGCTGCTTGATGAAGATGAGGCAAAGCTGAGCCACATGATGGCTGCCATGCCACCTTTGGCTTTAATCTCCACCTGTTACATACTTGAGGCACTTTTAATATTTGTACAATTTGAGGATATTGGATTGATGGAAAATTCCTTATGAATCATTTGTGCCTTCTCCCAGGAATTCTGCTTCTAAGACTACCCAGGAAAGTCCTGAACATACTTTCCTCCAACCACTTTTAGAGAGATATCCTAATCTACTTGAAGGTCTTCCTTATGCCTTGGAGATTGTGACATGTATAGTAGCCACAGGTCTCTTCATGAGCCTATGAGACATTCTTGAAACATCTGTCCTTGTACTTACACTGGAACAAGATATTCAAAACAAAGTAAAATTTAAAAAGGTCAACAAGATTCAGTGGGCTAGAGGAATTGGCCACAGTTCATATTACAAGCTTCTTTCTGCTGTATAGTCAGACAATTATGTGGCATACAACTCTGCCCTACACAGGGACATATTGATGAGCAAAGTATGGAGTGGAAAGATGATAAAAGTATGACATGTTAGGACATCCTTCTCTTAGAAGTTAGCTCATGTGGAGCCACTATAATGTCATGTGTCCAATGAACAACAGAATGCCAGTTTTAGACATATAGGCCAATTCTGTAAAGATATAAATATGAACATTGATTGTATTATGCCAGAACTTGAATAGTAACTGAAGCAGCCTTAGCCTGAGGATTTTTCCTGGGCACTCTGACCACTAAGAGTTAATAATACACTGCTTGGGACATGGCAAAATGCCCAGGGTAGTTGAAGATTTTCTTTTGGTCTAGTGTCCTTGAAGCAACCAAAGCAACCAGCCAGAGCATTGGCTGTCACATGCCTCTAGATATCAGATAAATAGTAACAGATGCTGTTATTGTGAGCTGCTCCTGTGTCCCAAGTTCAGGCTATTGATTATAACTAAGCAACACCATAAAAAGGCCAAATCTAAGAATAATAGTGATAGAAGAATGAGAAGAATATCAACTCAAAGGCACATAAAATATATTCAACAAAATCATGGAAGAAAACTTTCCCAACTTGAAGGAAATATCTATGAAGATACAAGAAGCTTATGGAAAACCAAATAGACAAGACCCCCAACAAAAGTCCCCTCACCACAAAATAATCAAACAACTAAACATACAAATTAAGGAAAGAATATTAAGAGCAGCAAAGGAAAAAGGCCAAGAAACTTATAAAGGCACACCCAATGGAAAAACTCCCAACTACTCAATGGAGACTCTGAAAGCAAGAAGATCCTGGATTGATGTAATGCATAAAGTAAGAGATCATGGATGCCAGCCCAGACTACTATACCCAGCAAAACTTTCAATCACCATAGACAGAGTGAACAAGACATTCCAAGACAAAACCAGATTTACACAATACCTATCCACAAATCCAGACCTACAAAAATCACTAGAAGGAAAATATGAACCTAAGGAAGTCAGATGCACCCCCAAAAACACAGGCAATAGATAACCCCACAGCAACCCAAAAGGGAAAAAAACACTCATACTACCACCAAAAAAAAATAATAACAGGAATTAACAATCAGTAGTCATTAATATCTTTTAATATCAATGGAATCAATTTGCCTATAAAAAGACATAGACTAACAGAATGGATATGAAATGAGGATTCATCCATCTGCTGCATATAAGAAACACACCTCAACTTCAAAGACAGACACTACCTCAGAGTAAAAGGCTGGGAAAAGACTTTCCAATCAAATGGACTTATGAAGCAAGGTGATGTAGTTATCCTATTATCTAACAAAGTAGACTTCAAACTAAAAACAATCAAAAGAGATCAGGAAGGACATTACATATTCATATAAGGAAAAATCCACCAAAATGAAGTCTCAATTCTTAGCATTTATGCCCCAAAGAGAAGGGTTCCCACAATTGTAAAAGAAACACTACTAAAAGTTAAATCACACATCAAAACCCATGGACTAGTAGTAGGAGACTTTAATACCTCACTCTTATGAATGGACAGGTCTGCCAGACAGAAATTTAACAGAGGAATAAAAGATATAACAGATGTTATGACCCAAATAGACTTAACAGACATCTACAGAACATTTCTCCCTAACAACAACAAAAATACACCTTCTTCTCATCACTCCATAGAATCTTCTCTAAAATTGGCCACATACAAACAAATCTCAACAGATAAAAAAAAAATTAGAATAACCTCCTGTATGTTATTGGACCACCATGGCTTAACAATAAATTTCAACAACAAAAAAAATTACAGAAAGCCTACAAGTACATGAAAACTGAATAATGCTTATACACAGCCTTGAGTATTTGGCAGTTTCTGTAAGGTTACTGGACAGATTAATGTTGGCTTTTTGAAAGCCTTATGCTATTTCTCTATAACCATATAATGCAATGCTGACATAGGTTCATTTTAAATTCTTCTTTCTGGGTCTGAATATATCTATGATCTGTTTTAACAAGTTTTTCTAAAACTTTGATCTTTTATCTACAAACCTTTTAAATGATAAAACAAAAATGATCAAAAAATAATATTCATAATTGATGCTATTTAAATCCCACAACCTTAATTATCCTCTCATTTAATTGTTCCATTTCCACATTGCCTAATATGTTACCAAACACACCAAATTCCCTCCATTGTAAAAATGTTTCTCTTTTTTTTTTTTTTTTGGAGCTTAGGATCGAACCCATTTTTTTAATGTGGGAAAATTTTTTGATTAATTTCTCCCTTTAAGATATCTTAATTGACTCACCAACTCTGCTGACTGCATAGAACAGTAGAAGGCCGAGGGAGTTTTATGGCAGCTACCTAGTATGGTAGTAGTCTGAGATGGTTATCCAGAGAGAGCCCACAACACACCAGCAGAAAAGGAGCCAAAGAGACTTTGGCCTATGTGGAGTGGAGACTCTGACTGCATGCAGCTCGGGCCTGAGTCCAAGAAAATGGCTTTTTTAGGAATTTGTGCCACAAACGTTGGGTGGCCAGATGTAACACAAATTGGCAAATTGTCTTATTAATAAAATACCTAGAGTCAGATATTGGGGTGAAAACTGAAAGATCAGAGGGGTTGAACAAGCCAGCCACAAGTTCTTACCACTAGGAAATCCTCAGCCCAAGAGAGCTACTTCCTATATACTCATACCTTGTATACCTTTCTGTGCCCCACCATCTTACCTCTTCTCTCTGCCCAGCTACATCACTTCCTGTCTGTCTGTACAGACTTCCAGATGTCTATGGTTAACTAGTGTTGGGATTAAAGACGTGTGCCACCACCCCTGGCTCTGTTTCACGTGTGGGCTTGAACTCACAGAGATCCAGATGAATCTCTGTGTCCAAATGCTAGGATTAAAGGCATGTGCTATCACTGCCTGACCTCTATGTTTAATATAGTCGCTGGCTTTTTCCTTTGAATCTCAGGCAAGCTTTATTTGTTTGAGCACAAATATCACCACACTTCCTGATCTCTTTTGATTGATTTTAGTTTGAAGTCTATTTTGTTAGATATTAGGATAACTACACCAGCTTGCTGCATAAGTCCATTTGATTGGAAAGTCTTTTCCCAGCCTTTTACTCTGTGTTAGTGTCTGTCTTTGAAGTTGAGGTGTGTTCCTTATATGCAGTAGAATGGATCCTGGTTTTATATTCATTCTGTCAGTCTGTGTCTTTTTAAAAATATTTTTTCTTTATTAAGATTTTTTTCATTCATTTTACATACTAATTGAGGTCCCCCTCTCTTCCCTTCTCCCACCTCCAACTTTTCCCCTCCCCAACACACCCCATTCCATCCTCTGAAAATGTAAGACCTCCAATGGGGAGTCAGCAAAGCCTGGTACATTCAATTGAGGCAGGTCCAAGCACTTCCCCCTGCAACAAGGTGATGCAAGGTGGCCCTCCATGGGTAATGGATTCCAAAAAGCTAGCCCATGCACCAGGGATGGATCCTGATTTTACTTCCAGGGTGCTCTGTAAGCAGACTAAACTGTACAACTGTCTCACTTATGCATAGTAGATTGTGTCAATATTAATGACTACTGACTATTATTTTTTGGTGGCAGTGTGTATGTATTTCCCTTCTTTGGGATTTGCTGCTGTGGGATTATCTATTACCTATGTTTTCATGAATGCAAGTAACTTCCTTAGGTTGGAATTTTCCTTCTAGTGCTTTCTGTATGGTTGGATTTATGGATAGCTGTTGTTTAAATCTGTAAAATCTTGTTTTATCTTGGAATATCTTCTGTATTCTGTCTATGGTGATTGGAAGTTTTGCTGTGTATAGTAGTCTCTTAGTGTCTGCATAACATCTGTCCAAGACCTTCTGGCTTTCATAGTATCCATTGAGAATTTGAGTGTTACTCTGATGGGTGTATCTGCCTTTATAAGTCACTTGGCCTTTTTTCCTTTGCAGCACTTAATATTATTTCTTTATTTTGTATGTTTAGTGGTTTTATTATTATGTGATGAGGGGACTTTTTGGGGATTCTACTCAATTTGGTGTTCTGTAAGCATCTTGTATCTTCATAGGTATTTACTTCTTTAAGTTGGGAAAGTTTTCTTCTATGATTTTGTTCATTGTATTTTCTGTGCCTTTGAGCTGATTTTTTTTCATTCTTCTACCTCTATTATTCTTAGCTTTGGTCTTTTCATGGTGTCACAGATTTCCTGGACATTTTGTGTTATGATTTTTTTGGCTTTAGTGTTGTCTTTGGCTGGTGAATCTATTACCTCTGTCATATCCTTCACATCAGGGATTCTCTCCCCCATATCTTGTATTATGTTGGTTATACTTGCATCTGTAGTTCCTGTTCATATACTCAGATTCTCCATTTCCAGTATTCCCTCAGTTTGTGTCTTCTTCATTGCTTCTATTTCAATGTTCAGGTCTTGAACTGTTTCCTTCACCTTGTTGATTGCTTTTTCATGGTTTTCTTGGCTTTCTTTAAGGGATTTGTTGATTTCTTCCTATATTTTGTTTGTCTTTTCTTCAATTTCTTCAAGGGAATTTTTCATTTCCCCTTAAAAGACTTCTATCATCTTCATAAAGTTATTTTTAAAGTTGTATTCTTCTGCTTATTCTACACTGTGATGTTCAGATATTGCTATTATAGAACTGCTAGGTTCTGTTCATTCCATATTGCTCTTTCTGTTGTATATATTCTTGCACTGGTGTCTACACACCTCTTCCTCCAATCAGTGCAAGGGGTGTCTGTGTATGAGGTAGCTGCCCCAGGTCCAATCTGTGCTTTATGTGTCTGCATCTCAAGGGCCCACTCTTGTTCAAATCAGCATTTTGGTCCAATCATAGCTCTTGGTCCAGTTGGAGCTGGTGGTTTCTGTGTCTCAGGGAGCCACTGAGGTTGTAGGGGAATGGGTAGTTTGGGGAAAGGGAGTCGTTCTTTTAGATTGCAAGTTCCAATTGAGGGTATGGGTGGAGAGGCCTTCTTGCAGAAGTCTCCACTGGTGGCCTGCCACTGAGGCAGCAATGAGTGGTGATGGTACAGCACAGGTTGTGCCTTGTGCCCTAGGTCCTAGTGACTAGACTCTCAGACTGGGAGAAGAATCACTCACTTCATCATTCTATTAGAGCTGGAAGAGTCTATGTCTCAGAGAGCTGCTGAAGTTGCAGCAGAATGGGTAGGTTTGGGGGAAGGAGTGGGTATTGTAGATTATAAGATACAATTGGGAATTTTGATGGGGAGGCTTGCCCACAGGAAGGAGTCTTTTCCTTTCTGGCCTGCAACTGGGGCAGCCACGTGTCTGGCTTAGAATTCTATTCCTGTAGGCAGAGTATTTTTGCCAGGACCATAACCCACTCTATTCTGACAGTTGCTTCCCAATTAACAACTCAGAAACTTATTATTAATTATAAATGCTCAGCTAATGCCTCAGGCTTATTACTACCCAACCTTTACAACTTAAATTAACCCATTTCTCTCTCTCTCTTTTTTTTTTGAGCTGAGGATCGAACACAGGGCCTTGTGCTTGCTAGGCAAGTGCTCTACCACCGAGCTAAATCCCCAACCCAAATTAACCCATTTCTATTAATCTGTGTGTTACTCCAAGGCTCATGGCTTTTACCTCCCCTGTATGTCCTGCTTCCTTTAGGTCTTTCTGGCAACTTCTTTGACTCTACATTTCTTCCTAAAACTCTCTCTGCCCCCAAATCCTGCCTAGCCATTGGTCATCAGCTTTTTAATAACAATGAGAGTAACACATATTTACCGTGTACAAAGGGTCTTCCACAACATATCCCTTCTTTGCTTGGTTTCATCCTTAAAACCTTTTCATTTAGCTGGGCAGTGGTGATGCTTACCTTTAATCCCAGCACTTGGGAGGCATCACCCTATGACCCAGTCAACATAAATGTTACCTGTGATTAACTTTTGCTCCACCATGGCTACAAATGTGCAATTAATCTGGACCAGAGACAGACTTCTCATTTTTTTTTGTTTTGTTTTGTTTTTTGTTTTTGGTTTTTGGTTTTTCGAGACAGGGTTTCTCTTGAAAGGTAGCTTTGTGCCTTTCCTGGAACTCACTTTGTAGACCAGGCTGCCCTTAAACTCATAGAGATCCACCTGGCTCTGCCTTCTGAATGCTAGGATTAAAGGCATGCACCACAAACGCCCGGCAGTTTGTTTGTTTATTTTGGCTTTCACGACATAAAACCACCTATATAAACACCTAGGTTGGCCAAATCATCCTCTGCTTGCTTAAACAATTCCATTGAGGTCCATTCTGGAGCCATGTATGGCATCGGGGCAGGGGGGGGGGAACTTCTCTTGTCTGCCCAAGTTCAGGTTAGCACCTCTGGTGGAGAAAAGTGACATCTCAGACTCAGGCTCAGTTTACATGTATGTCGACAGTTGAGAATTTTCAATAAGGATGACATGATGGTGTTGGAAGCCAGGCTGTTGTGCTTTGCACAAAAGAACTGGCCTATTTCAGTAAACGGCTATCCTCAAGGGGTGGTATTTTTGGAGGTTGGCATGTCTCAGAGATACTGTGGCCTTCCATTCTCTCTGATGATTCCACATTTGGATTTGTTCTGTTTACTCCATAAACCTACTCATCTTGTTCTAATCAGTATTCATTGTTAAACTGACACATCATAAAATGACCACCATGGGAACTACATTCAACTGAGTCATTATTCTAATCAGATCAGTCTGCAGAATTGTTTGTGTGATTGTCTTGATCGTGCTGATGGTGGTAGATGGTCCAAGTCCCTATGCACTGGTAGTGGTTCATCTAAATATACTAGGAAAGTGTGAGCCAGAGAGAGTGGGGTAGGAGACAGAGAAAGACACAGATTGAGAAAGAGAAAGATAGTGACCCACAAAGAGAGACAGGAAACACCTTTCTCCTTCAGTTCTTGCCTTTAGGTTTCTGCCATGAATTTCTATACCTACTTCACTCAGTGATGGATTAGACCTCAAGATATCAGGCAAGTAAATCTTTTGCTACCCAAGTTGCTGATTTCAGAGTGTTTGCACAACTTCAGGAGCACAACTAGAACATAGAGTCTTTCATTGAAAGCACAAAACATGCCTATTTGGATCATAATTAATATTCTCCTTACTCATATGCAAAAGCAGTAGCATCCTTTGGACAAAGAGAACAGACCAAGAGAGAGATATGTCAAGTCCAGGTACAACCCCTGTTCTGACACCTTGTGCCTTGAGCTCAAGACAAAATGAGAAGTCTTTCCTCTGATATTTTTGGGGCACTCAGCACCTCCTAAAACTATACACCCTCTAAATGCATAATATTTCTGTCTCTGGAGCAGGAATTACCAGGAAATATCATAAAGTCTCCCTAGATTCATTCCACAGTGCTTGGAGTCACAGTAAACATTATGACTAGCCCTGCAATGCACTTGTGCCCAAGTATCTGGCCAATTCATATCATTTGAGCCTGGTGTTCAATCCTCTTGTAGCCACAGATATAAGCTGTAGGCCTCCTACTGTTCTCTAGGTGGCAACATAAGGACACAGAATCAACACTCAGAGGAAAATTACTTCATTGTGTATGAATGTGTGAAACCAATTCATTTAGTTAATTAAAGGCCACTAATTTGTTTACATTTTTAGTTATTGTGAATAGAGTAGCAATGAACATGGCTGAGCAAGTATCCGTGGAGTAGGATGTCAAGTCCTTTGATCAAATGCCAGAAGTGGTGGAGTTTGGTCCTGTGGTAAATTTATTTTCAGACTTTGGGATAGTTCTCCACACTGAGTTCTAAAGTGATTATTCCAGTTGGGAACCCCACCAACAGTGAATGAGGGCTCCCATTTATCCCCATCCCCATTATCATTTATTGTAGGCTGTTAGACATATTTATGGGAGTAATGTGAAATTTTGATGTAGTTTTAATTTATATTTCTCTAATTGCTGGGAATGATGAACACTTCTGGATATAGTTCTTAGTCATTTTTCTTTTTCTTTTTAGAACTCTGTGGTCAGATCCATAACCAATTTTAAATTCAGTTGTTTCTTTCTCTTCCCCCTAACTCTTTCTCCCTCTCTATGTTTCTCTCTGTGGTTTTGGAGACTATGTCTCTCTATATAGCTCCACGGATTCTGGAACTCACTATGTAAACTAGACTGGCCTCAAACTCACAGGGAACTTCCTGTCTCTACCACCTGAGTACTAAGATTAATGGCAAGTGATACCCTGCCAGGCTCTGCATGACTTCTTGTTTCTTTGGTTTCCTTGAGTTATTTAAAAATATTCTGGATATTGACTCTCTGTCACATGTATAATTTGAAAATATTTTCTCACACTCTGAGCTCTCTTTTCAGCTGCTTGATTATTTTCTTGAATGCGCAGAAGCTTTTTATTTCTATGAAGTCCCACTTGTCAATTGTTTTCATAATTCTTGTGCAAATGGAGTCCTGTTCAGAACTGCCTTTCTTAATCTTGTATCATGTAGGACACTGGAGATTTTTTTCTTCTAGACCTTCCAGAATTTCATATTTCACATTAGGTCCATGATTCATTTGGAATCATCTTATGTGCAGAGTGATAGATATTGGTCCAATTTCATTCTTCTACATGTGGACAATACCCTATTGCCACTGGTGCTTGTTGAAGATGCTGTTTCTTCTCCAGTACATATTTGGCATCTTTGTCAAATGCCAGATGAATGTAATTATGTGCACTCATGCTTTCTGTCTTCCATTTTGTTCCATTAGTTTATATGTCTGTTTTTTGTGCCAGTACCATACTGTTTTTATTACTAGAGCTCTTTTATTACTACTAAATCTATAATTGTGATTCCTCCAGCATTGTTCTTTTTGCTCAGGATACCTCTAACAACCTGGAAAATTTAGCAGTTCCATATGAATTTTAGAAATTTCTATTTTTATAAAAATAGGAAATTGGGATTTTTATTGAGATTACATTGAATCTGTAAATTATCTGGTTAGAATGTTTATTTTTACAATATTAATTATACCAATCCATTAACATGGGTTGATTTTCCATTCCTCTGCTTTCCTTAATCATTTTCTTCAGAAATTATAGGAGTGTTACACCTCCTTGGTTATGTTTATTCTTAATCTTTCTGAGGCCAATATGGATGGGAGTTTGGAGATAATATTTTTTTCCAGTGTGCTTAGTGTTGGTGGAGACAGAAACCACTCATGTTTAAGTTGGTTTTATATCCTGCCTCTGTGCTGAAATTGTCGATTGCTCCTAGTAGTTTTCCAGTGGACATTTGTGATCTTTTCTGATCATTGGATAATAGGGATAGTTTAACTTCTTCTTTCACTATTTATATGCCTTCCATTTCACTCTCTTGTCTTATTTTTCCATCCATTGCTTCCAGCACTATATTGAAAAGGAGTGAAGATAGTGGACAGCCTTATCTTGTTCCTGGTTTTAATGAGGTTATGTCAAGATTTTTCTTCCTTTGGAGGACGTTGACTGTGCTTTGTCACACATGTCCCTTACTTTATTGATGTATGTTCCTCCCATCATTACTCTCACCAGGACGTTTTCCATGAAGGCATTTTAGATTTGGTAGAGTCTTTTTCTTCATGTATTGCGATGATTGCGTATTTTATGTTTAAATATGGTACATATAACGAGTGAAATTATTTAGCTGTAAGAAAAAGAAAGCATAAAATTTCAGATAAATTAGTGGAACTAAAAAATACAATGACTGAAATAACTGAGACTAAGAAACATAGCCTCATACACTTCCACATTTATAATTCCCATTACCAGGGGAGGCAGAGAAAGTAGGAAAGTTAAAGGAGACAATAAAGGTAGGAGAAGCATTGTATAGATGCTATGAAAGGGGGTTGAAAAAAGGGGAGAAGTTCTTAACTGGTGAAGGTGAATGAGTGCAATACAGATAGAAGAGGGATAAACAACATTAAGGATGTTTCCAGTCTTATAGAAACTTATATCATTATATTTTGCTTGCCTAAAATTATATCATTCATATGTATATATGAAGTTGTGCTACTTGGGATGTGACTTCTCCCTACTAAGAGGCATCAACCTTAAAAAAATCTGCATCAAGGTATGCAAACCCTTCTTTCAAATTCTTAGTCAGGTTAGTCCAAGAGATTCCCCAAACAGTATGTGGTATTGTTTTGATTGCTTCCTAGAATTTTAAGATAGGTCATTATTATTTAAAATACGCTGTACTAATAAGATGTGAGGCTTTAAAGAATCTAATCTGACCCAGATGTCTTCTACCTTAAAAATAGACCTTATAGTAGTTGAAGTTTCTTTGAAACCTGGAAAAAGAAGGAAAAAATCAATAGTTCTACTCAGCTGTGATGTCTACAAACCTCAGCAATAAGCAGCATGTGTTAATATCCTTAAAGTTGGAAAAGTAGCACTTACAACTTGGAGGTAACCAATAACTGTCTAATTAGACTTAAGAGCTGCTTGATAAGAAGGATATAATTTTTGGTGTTGGAATCTGAGACTACTACAATTGGCTAGTAAGGTCATGGATTCCAGAGGAGAACATACTATGGACACTTTCCTTGAAGAGGATAATTTCTATCTATATTTAAGCACACATCCTTATACCCATAGCTGAGTGTAGCTCTCATAATCATCAATGAAGCCTCTATTTACACAGATAGAGACCAGAAAAGAATTCAAAAATTTGTCCAAATGTGTATAACAACAGATGTCACATAATGTTCAACCCCAATGATTTATCTGTATCAAATTTTTTTGTTGTTTGGAGCTCAGGATCATCTTAAAAGTTGTGATGAAAAGATTGTAAGAGTCAGAGGACCACGGTGTCTACTGTGAGATTGTCTCTTCTATATATGACAAAGAAGCTGTACCCAAGAATTCTCAACAGTATGCCTGTGTAAATAAGACCTAAACAATGACAACACCAACTTACATGTTATCATTGATGATGAAATCTCCCAGGGCTCCATCCATAAGTAAAGAGCTACAGTAATTAATGAATGCTAAGAGAGGGAAAATCAGTATTCTCCATGGATGAGCCTCTGACAGATTACCCAATCCCAAATGGTCAGTAATAAACACATACACACATGATCAACACTAAATGGGCACAGCAGATTATAAACATGTGTTTATAAATTTTATATAAATTTATGTATAATAATAATTATAGAAGAGATAAGAATTAGAGAGAGAGAGTGGAAGACATGGAAGGAAGTAGAGGATGAGACTGTGGAATGAAAATGATGTAAATAACCATGTAGAAAATTCTAAAGAATACTTGTAAGAGCGTTAAAAAGGAGTGAAAAGGGAACTTCCATCTGGACCAGAGGTGAGTGCCTGGGGTTATAACCAGAGAGGCAACTGCCCCTGGGTCCCACCCCTGGACACAGGCCATCCTGGGAGGACCTGACCAACGTGGCTCCAGCCAATTGGCGGGCCTTGCGGGAAGGGAAGGCTCCCCATTTCCAAGACAGCAGGCAGACACTGCAGTCTCCACACCCTGCCCCCACACCCATTTTCCTGAGACCCCAGACACTTCCTGAGACTCAGAGACCAACCCCCAGCTCCTGTCCACCCAGGAACTCCCATCTGGCCCAGAGGAGATTACCTGGGGTTATAGCCAGAGAGGCAACTGCCCCTGTGTTCAAGCGCTGGACACAGGGCATCCCTGGAGGACCTGCCCAACTTAGCCCGCAGTTTCCAGCTGATCAGCAGGCCCTGCAAGAAGGCTCCCCTTTTCTAAGACTGCAGGCAGACTCTGCAGTCTCCACACCCTGCCCCCACACCCATCTGCCAGAGACCCCATCTACTTCCTGAGAATCAGAGACCAGCCCCCAACTTCCATCCTGCCATGGAACTCCAATTTGGACCAGAGACCAGAGGAACTCCCATCTGGACAACAGGAGCTCCCATCTGGACAAAATAAGAAGACCCCAGGGACTTCCTGAGACTCAGAGTCCAGCCCCTCCAGCTCCTATCCCGCCAGCACTCTCATCTGGACCAGCGCTCCCATCTGGCCCAGAGCTTCCATCTGGACCAGAGAGAGGCTCCCTAAATCTGTCAGCTCTCTCTGGACCAAGTGCACTGATAGGACCAAGAATGAACCCAAGAGGAGATGCACAGTTGTCAAGGTAGAAGTACATACAACAAAATAAAGAGCAATACAGCAACACCAGAACCTATCCCTTCTCCAACAGCTAGACCTGAACATTACGGAATGGAGAAGAAGAAGAAAACAACCTTATAAGTAACATCATGAAGAGGCTAGAGCCTTATATAGAAGAAATAAAAAATGAAGTGGAGGAACAGACAAGCAAAAAATGGGAAGAATGCTATAAAAAAAAAAAAACTAGAGAAAAGGACAATTAAAGCAGAAGAAAAAAAATAAGACCTTGAAAGAAAATCATGAAAAAGCAAGGGAGACAGTCCAAGACCTGAAGAGGGAAATAGAAAAAATAAAGAAGACACTAGCAGAAGGAATGCTGGAAATAGAAAATCTGAGTGAACAAACAGGAACTTCAGAGGCAAGTATAACCAACAGAATGCAAAAGATGGAAGAGAGGATCTCTGGTTTTGAAGATACGGTAGATGAAATAGATTCATCAGTCAAAGAAAACACTAAAACCAAGAAAGTCATGACCCATAATGTCCAAGAAATTTGGGACACCATGAAAAGACCAAACCTATGAATAATAGGGATAGAGGAAGGAGAAGAATACCAACTCAAAGGCACAGAAAATATATTTAACAAGATCATAGAAGAAAACTTTCCCAACTTAAAGAAGGAAATGCCTATGAAGATATAACAAGCCTATAGAACACCAAACAGACTAACCCCCCCCCAAAAGTCCCCTCACCACATAATAGTCAAACAACTAAACGTACAGAACAAAGAAAGAATATTAAGGGCACCAAAGAAAAAAGGCCAAGTGACTTATAAAGGCAAACCCATCAGAATAACACCCAATTTCTCAATGGAGACTTTGAAAGCCAGAAGGACCCTGACAGATATAATGCAGACACTAAGAGACCATGGATGCCAGCCTAAATTAATATATCCAGCAAAATTTTCAATCATCGTAGATGGAGTGAACAACACCTTCCCAAACAAAACCAGATTTAAACAATACTTATCCACACACCCAGCCCTACAGAAAGCACTAGAAGGAAAATTCCAACCTAAGGAAGGCATATACACCCATGAAAACACAGGCAATAGATAACACCACAGCAGTAAACTGCAAAGAAGAGAAGTACACATACACTATGACAAAAAATAAAAATAACAACAGGAACGAAAAATCACTGGTCATTAATATCCCTTAATATCAATGGACTTAATTCACTTATAAAAAGACACAGACTAACAGAATGGATATGAAAACAGGACCCATCGTTCTGCTGCATACAATAAAAACACCTGAAATTCAAAGACAGACACCTCCTAAGAATGAAAGTCTGGGAAAAAACTTTCCAATCAAATGGTCTTAAGAAGCAAGCTGGTGTAGCCATCCTAATATTGAGCAAAATAGACTTCAAACTAAAATCATTCAAAAGAGATGATGAAGGACATTACATACTCATCTCAGGAAAGATCCACCAAGATGAAGTCTCAATTCTGAACATTTATTTCCCAAACACAAGGTCACCCACGTATGTAAAAGAAACATTACTAAAGTTTAAATCAAATATAAAACCCCACACATTAATAGTGGGAGACTTCAACACCCCACTTTCACCTCAGGACAGAACGGCCAAATTGAAACTTAACAGAGACATAATGGACTTACCTGATGTTATGGCTCAAATGGACTTAATCGATATCTACAGAACATTCCACCCAAACAAAAAAGAATACACCTTCTTCTCAGCACCCCATAGAACCTTCTCTAAAATCCACCACATACTTGGCCACAAAGCAAATCTCAGCAGATATAAAACAATTGGAATAACCCCCTGTGTTCTATCAGACCACCATGGTTTAAAGTTAGATTTCAACTACAGAAAAAACTACAGAAATCCTACAATCTCCAGGAAACTGAATAATGCTCACATGAATCACCAATGGGTTAAGGAAGAAATAAAGAAAGAAATTAAAGACTTCCTAGAGATCAATGAAAATGAATACACCACATACCCAAACTTATGGGATACTATGAAAGCAGTGCTAAGAGGGAAATTCATAGCACTGAATGCCCACATAAAGAAGCTAGAGAAATCTCACGCTAGTGACTTGACAGCACACTTGAAAGACCTTGAACAAGAAGAAGCAAAGTCTCCCAGGAGGAACAGATGCCATGAAATTATCAAATTGAGAGCTGAAATCAATAAAGTAGAAATAAAGAGAACAATACAAAGGATTAATGAAACAAAGAGTTGGTTCTTTGTGAAGACCAACAAGATAGACAAGCCCTTATCCAAACTAACCAAAAGACAGAGAGCATCCAAATTAACAAAATCAGAACTGAACAGGGGGACATAACAACAGACAATAAGGAAATCCAGAGAATCATCAGGTCATATTTCAAAAACCTCTACTCCACAAACCTGGAAAATCTAAAAGAAATGGATAACTAAGTTAAATCAAGACCAGATAAACCATTTAAATAGTCCAAAAAAACCTAAGGAAATAGAATCAGTCATTAAAAGTCTCCCAACCAAAAAAAGCCCTGGACCAGATGGTTTCACTGCAGAGTTCTACCAGATCTTCAAAGAAGACAACACTCTTTAAATTGTTCCACACAATAGAAGCAGAAGGTATATTACCAAACTCCTTCTATGAGGGTACAATTACCCTGATTTCTAAACCAAACAAAGATGCAACAAAGAAAGATAACTACAGACTGATCTCCTTCATGAACATTGTTGCAAAAATACTCAATAAAATTCTGGCAAACAGTCTCTAAGAACCCATCAAAACAATTATCCACCATGATCAAGTAGGCATCATCCCAGGGATGCAAGAGTGTTTCAACATAGGAAATTCCATCAATGTAATACACCATATAAACAAACTCAAAGAAAAAAAACACATGATCATCTCACTAGATGCAGAAAAGGCATTTGACAAAATCCAACAGCCCTTCATGATAAAGGTCTTGGAGTGATCAGGAATACAGGGAACATACCTAAACAGAATAAAGGCAATCTACAGCAAGCCAACAGCCAACATCAAATTAAATGGAGAGAAACTCAAAACAATACCACTAAAATCAAGCACAAGGCAAGGCTGTCCCCTCTCCCCATACTTATTCAATATAGTACTTGAAGTTCTAGCCAGAGCTATAAGACAACATAAAGAGATTAAGGGGATACAAATTGGAAAGGAAGAAGTCAAGCTTTCCCTATTTGCAGATGACATGATAGTATACATGAGTGACCCCAAAAATTCAACCAAGGAACTGATACAGCTAATAAAAACCTTCAGCAACATAGCAGGATACAAGATCAACTAAAAAAATCAGTAGCCCTCCTATATACAATAGACAACCAGGCTGAGAAGGAAATCAGAGATACATCACCCTTTACAATAGCCACAAATGTTATAAAATACCTTGAGGTTACTCTAACTAAGCATGTGAAGGACCTATATGACAAGAACTTTAAGTCCCTGAAAAAAGAAATTGAAGAAGATGTCAGAAAATGGAAAGATCTCCCATGCTCATGGATAGGCAGGATTAACATAGTAAAACTGACAATCTTACCAAAAGCAATCTACAGATTCAACACAATCCCCATCAAATTACCAACACAATTCTTCACAGATCTGGAAAGAATAATACTCAACTTCATATGGAATAACAAAAAACCCAGGATAGCCAAAAGAATCCTGTGCAATAAAACAACCTCTGGAGGCATCACAATCCCTGACCTCAAGCTCTACTATAGAGCTACTGTAATAAAAACAGCTTGGTACTGGCATAAAAACCAACATGTGGACCAATGGAATCGAATTGAAGACCCTGACATTAATCCGCACTCCTATGAACGTATAATTTTTGACAAAGAAGCCAAAAATGTATAATGGAAAAAAGAAAGCATCTTCAACAAATGGTGCTGGCATAACTGGATGTCAATGTGTAGAAGGCTGCAAATAGATCCATATCTGTCACCGTGCACAAAACTTAAGTCCAAGTGGATCAAAGACCTCAACATAAATCCAGTTACTCTGAACCTGATAGAAGTGAAAATAGGATGCATTGGCACCAGAGATCACTTTCTAAATATAACACCAGTAGCATAGACACTGAGAGAAACAATCAGTCAATGGGACCTGTTGAAACTGAGAAGCTTTTGTAGAGCAAAGGACACGGTCAACAAGACAAAGCTACAGCCTACAGAATGGGAAAAGGTCTTCACCAACCCCACATCTGACAGAGGGCTGATATCCAGAATATATAAACAACTCAAGAAATTAGACATCAAAATGCCCACCAGTCCAACTAAAAAATGGGCTTCAGTACTAAACAGAGAATTCTCAGCAGAGGACATTCAAATGGCTGAAAGACATTTAAGGAATTGTTCAACATCCCTAATTATCTGGGAAATGCAAATCAAAACGACTCTGAGATACCACCTTACACCTGTCAGAATGGCTAAGATCAAAAACACAGAAGACAGCTTATGCTGGAGAGGATGTGGAGCAAGGGGAACACTCCTCCCCTGCTGGTGGGTATGCAAGGTTGTACAGCCACTTTGGAAATCAATATGGTGTTTCCTTAGAAAATTGGGAATCCATCTCCCCCAACACCCAGCTGTAGCACTCTTGGGCATACACCCAAGGAATGCTCAATCATACCACAAGGGCATTTGCTCAGCTATGTTTGTATCAGCATTGTTTTTAATAGCCAGAATCTGGAAACAACCTAGATGCCCTTCAACTGAATAATGGATAAAGAAAATATGCTACATATATGCAATGGAGTACTACTCAGCAGAGAAAAACAATGACATCATGAGGTTTGCAGGCAAATGGATGGATCTAGAAAAAATCATCCTGAGTGAGGTAACCCAGACTCAGAAGGACAAAAATGGTATGTACCACTCATAGGAGGATACTAGATGGAAAACAAAGATGACTAGACTGCTACACAACTCCAGGGAGGCTACCTAGAAAACGGGACCCTAGGAAAGACCCAGATTTCACACAATGACAGAGAAATGGATGAGATCTACATGAACAACCTGGACAACAGTGGGAGTAATGAAGGGCAAGATTTCAGGGAAAGAAAGCTTAGGCAAGCAGCAGATCCCAGCTGGATCAAGAACAGAAAGGGAGAACGAGGAATAAGAGGCCATGATAAATGAAGACCACATGATAACAGGAATAGGCAGAATGCTCAAGAGGTCCACAGAAATCCACTATGATATATCCTCTGTAGACTGCTGGCAATGGTCGAGAGAAAGCCTGTTCTGACCTAGTCTGGTGATCAGATGACTAAACACCCTAACAGTCATCTTGGAACTCTCATCCAATAACTAATGGAAGTGGATGCAGAGATCCTCAGCCAGGCCCCAGGTGGAGCTCCAGGTGTCCAACTATCGAGAAAGAGGAGGGAATACAAGAGCGTGAATTTTTGAATCCAAGATTGCAAAATCACAGGTACAAATAGCCAATCGAATGGAAGCACATGAATTATGAACCAAAGGCTGTGGAGCCCCCAGCTGGATCAGGCCCTCTGGATAAGTGAGACAACTGAATAGCTTGATCTGTTTGGGACCCAGTCTGTCGGACCAGACCTGTCCTTAGTGCATGAGCTGGCTGTTTGTAACCTTGGGCTTACACAGGGACACTTTGCTCAGTCTCAAAGGAGGGGAAGGGACCTGCCTGTACTGAATCCACCAGGTTTAAATGAATCCCCAGGGATGTGTTGGTCCTGGAGGAGATGGGAATGGAGGGGAGGGGCTGGGGGGAAGGTGGGGGTGGGGGCAGGAGGGGTGAGGACAGGGGAACCCATGGCTGATGTATAAAATTAAAACATATAATAATAATAATAATAATAATAATAATAATAATAATAATAAAGCTGATTTGGGATTAACAGAAAAAAAGTATTAATAAGAAATAGCTAGGGCGAGTGTTAAAACAAGAAACAGCTGCCATGAGAGTGATCATGGAGTGAGTCTAAGGAGCCTCTTCTGAGAGCACTCTCCAGTCCTGGACAACATCACTGAGCAGTCTTCTCTCAATCCCCAGCACATAGAAAAGGTGTGATCTATCACTTCATCAGGGCAGAGGGAAGTTTCACATCATGTATTTAGTTCAGTGTAGTGTATGTGACAAGGAGCTCAGAGTTTACGAGTCACAGCACAGACAGCTCCTACATTCTCTGTCTTATTATGAGCTGCAGGAGATGTGGTCTTTTAAAGCTGTGGGAATAAGGCCTCATGCTTCGGATTTGTGTCGTAACACAAAGTTGTGGAGTTTATGCCTTGTCAGTGGATTGGAATTCATCCAAGATAGGTGTGTGATGGGTAACTAGTGGTTTGTTCTTGCAGCCTGAAGGGAGAGGACAGAGAGGGACAAATGTTCAGTAGCAGGGAGCCTTGGTTAACTGGAAACAGTAGAGGGGAGGGGGAACCAGATTGTTTTCTCATCAAAGTTTATCATCATTGGCAATTATTTTCTGAAGACTGATGTTCCCAACTATGATAGGGTTTTTCCCTGAATGAAATAAGAGTAGGCCACTAAAATGGATTAGGGGGTAAAAGCACTTGCTTCCAAGGCTGTCCTGCTGAATTTAATCCCCATATTAAACTTGGTGGAAGAGGAGAACCAATTCACTCATGTCCTCTATCCTCCTTATGTGCACAGCTGCATTTTCTTACCCATACACTGATGCATGCATGAATAAACACTCACATATTCTCTCTCTCTCTCTCTCTCTCTCTCTCTTTCTCTCTCTCTCTCTCTCTCTCTCCTCTCCTCTCCCTCCCTCTTCCACATATATATGTAATGCGTAAGTGGCTGTAAACTAAAAATTAAGCTACAGTATTAGCACATTTTGTTACCTACCAACTTGAAATTCCTTCAAAAGTCAATGCCCTTCTATAATCATTCATTCATTCATTCATTCAATTGTTCACCTACAGATGGTTCAACTTTTTCTAGGGACTGGAACAGCAGGAATATTCTGTCCTATCAAAGCCCTAGTTTCAATGGACTAGAAGGCACACAGGCTTTTAGAAAATAAATTCAGGGAATGTGGAAGAGAATGTCAAAGGAATGCTTGGGAGATGACTCAGTGTTCAATAACACTTGTTGCTTTTCCAGATGGCCTGATTTCAGTTCCCATCATCCATGTCAAGAGGAAACACAACCTCACCTAACTCCAACTCCTAGAGATTCCACATAATCCCTGGGTATCCAATAGTTAGCTAGGAATTTTCTTTTGAGTCTCACTATACACAACCAAGCTGCAGTACTGCCAAAGCCATAGACAATGGTTCTGATGAGCTCATGAAACTTCACAAGAGAGTCAGGGTTTCCTATAATAGGGATAAGAGTATAGGTCCTCCTGATGACTGCAGGTCCTTAGGGCTTAAGTATAGTTAATTCTATTCTGCAAGCAAGTAGTAACAGATGGTTCTCATCCACAGAGCTGTCCTGCCTCATTAATATTTGAAGTTACCTTATTTCCATGGCAACATTTATTCTTCATGTGTCCTATCATTGGGAAACTGAGACACAGAAACCCCCGTGTGTAGATCTGCCTCACACAATCAAGCTGTCTGTGTAAAACCATGTATATGTATTCAGTGTCCTCATCCTGAGGACCTTGTGAAGTGTCTATGGAGAAAGAGGAGTTTTATTTCAGAAATGTTATTCTTGGTCATTGGGAACTTGAGGGGATATCTGTTCCAGGAAGTAAGAAAACAAAAGGACAGTTAGATTTTACTCTAGAAGTTAACTACCTGCCTCAGGATAATTTCTGAAAAATTCCAGTGTTCTGAAACCCAGCTGTTGGACAGGAAATCATGTGTTTTCTGGAATGCTGTTGTGACTACACCAGAAAGGCAAAGTACAAGGCTTTCCTTTCCTCCTTTCAATCGATCCTGCATCTAACACAGGGCTCTCTCCAAGAAGTCACTATTTAAAACAACTTCAGCATCTGTCTCTCATTATACCTCATTGTACTCCTTAGAGAAGTAATCCTTTCATGGATTAGCCTTAGATCTTGGGTATGAGTAACAATAGTCTCATATAAAAATATTAAAGTCCAAAATTCCTAACCTCTGCCAAACACACCTATACCTTCTACCAGTCATATTTGTCTCTGATAACATCCACTTGGAAGTCCTGGAGAGATGGCTCAGTGGGTAAGAGCAAAGATAGCTCTTTTAGAAGACTTATGTTCTATTCCCAGGACATCCAGGGCATCTTCTAAGCAAATTATAATTCCATTTCCAGGGGGTCCAATGGCCCCTTCTAGATTATGTGGGCACAAGGCATACTTGTGGTTTACAGATATACATACAGTAAAAATAACCATACCAATGGAAAGAGACAAACAGAAATAAAGAAATAAGGAAGGGAACAAAAGAAGGGAGGGAGGAAAGAAGGAAGAAAACAGCAACCTATATTTCAGAAAATATCTCTTTATGGTCCTAACCTGTGAAAAACAGAACATTACAGGCCAAGACAATGTTTTTTGCAACCTCACGTGTGCTCCTTATTCATCCATTTCCTAGACCATTCTGAGACTCATTTGTCTTTTGGAGATCTGTGTCTCATCTCAGTCACCATGAAACACCTGGGAATATTGGCACATGTTATGGTTCAGCCTTTTCATTTAGCTGATTGACAGGCACACTCCTGGTCTCATGTTTAAGGTTTCTGTCCAGATTACATACAGTCTGTGGCAACTTCTCAGGGAAGCTCAGTGGGAAGCCTTATTCTGTTCTATTTGTAGGATTTCCTTGAACATCATTGCCTCAGAGGGCCCTGGACCAGGCTCAGCAGTGGACATCAGTACAGACAGAGGGACACAGCACTTTGTATTTCAAGGCACCAATGGGTCACTGAGGATCACAAGAGACAATGTTTACATGACTCCAGATCCTAGGTCTGTATCATCAAGCTCTGAGATTAGCTCACACATGGCAAAGACTCTTTCTCTCACACAGCACAGGTGACCTACCATCTCTGAGCATTCAAGTCTTCCTTCTTCTTGTTTCTCTAAGGAGAAGGGTTTGGGGTGGATGTTAGAAAGACCAACATCGGTTGAAAAAGGCCTTTGAAACTGTCAAAGGTCACACATAGGGCCATCTTCTCTCTGTTTTCTGCACAGCACTGCTACCTAAAGCCACCATCACAAGTGATAACTTTAGCTCCATGGAGGTTAAGGATTGTAGCCTTAAAGAAAGGATATAAGAGCCAAAATGCAACATATTTGGGGAGGAAAAATGATCAAATTCTCACAGACGGTGAAAGACTGAAGCTGTCAGAAGGCAAGTTGACTCTCACTTTAATGAATGACACAACCGACAATAGACATTATAAGTGCAAAACTGGGAACTGAATGAGTGCCACTCAAAGAGACATCATGGCCTGTGAATATTTTTCTGTTTCATCATGGCTACAACTGCCTAAATGCAGATGTCTAGAGTGGTGATGCTTGGTCCCTCTTGGGTTCATGACACAGAACCACTACACAGGAACCAAGGCTGGTCTGTGAATTCTGGCCTATCCCAAACACATGTAGCCAGGCCCAGCATTTCACTAGAAGGGGCTGGAGGGTCTTCTGCCTGGAGAAGCTCAGGGTGATAGAGATGAGAGACATCTAAGACTTGGTCTAGTTCACAGAAGTACACTGTACAATGTAGAGTGGAGTTGTTTTGTTTGTTGTGCTAAATATTGAGCAGGCATCTTGCATGCTACATGAGTACTGTTCTACAAATCTGCAAACCAGCTCTGCTTGGAACTTGCACAACTAAGGTCATACCAGAGATATGGTAGCCTTCTATAGACTACGATTTTTGCTTCCCTCTGCTGACATCACGTGATGTTTTATTCTGTTTCTTCCAGACTGGTCAGATGACCTGATTATATCCCTCATGTGTATTCATTTTTGTCCTGGATCAACCTCTTTTGCCCTGCTGCCTCTCACCCACCTACACAGTACTCCTCTCTCCTCATGGGGGAATCCCAGATATTCTGCCAAGAGCACTTTATTTCCAACATCACTATAAATTATTGAAGATCCTAAATCTCCCTTATCCAGAGCACAGCCACTGGCATCAATAACACCAAAGTGAAGAAAATTACAGGTCTTGGGAAGTAGATACCTTAAATGACATCATTGAGCTTTGGGGTGAAGTTTTGGTTTTGTGGATTGATATGAAAATTAATTCTCAGCTTGTGTCATGGGCACAAAAAAATTCCAGTCCTCCAATGAGAATCTTGCTATGATTCTTTCTCCTCTCCTTGTATCTCTTATTTTTCCTGGATGACCCTACACAGAAGTTGGAATGCATACTGTCGCGGTCCTCTCAAGAAAGAGAAACTTCCTAGGCAGAGACTTTACTTAAGGTCAAGTAGATTTTTTTCTCATAGTAACTCGTGTTTTCGTGTCCCTTCCATTTGCTTTCATGATTATCATGACTCAGAATAATTACCCAAAGCTCTGAACTATGTCTCTGTTCCTTACCCCAAATGCTCCCAGATCCTGTCTTGTCTCAGCTAGTGATTGGCTTCTGTTCTGAATCCAATGGAGCCAGAAGAGGCAGGTGATGAATGTGCCTGGGAGGCCTATCCTGAGTCACGAGGAAACTTATGTTTTTATGATGTTGTCTACTTATCTCTTCTTTATAATGTTTGTGGTGGATATTATGATGTCCCTGAACTCAGGATCTGGGAAGTTGGAAAAGTGGCACTCAGGGTAGATGTTCTGGAGCTGTACCCTGTCTTTGAGGGGACAACAGAACTTGTGATGACTAGCAAACAGAGATAGACACTAACTTGGAGAATGGGGAACTTCCAGTGGATTTCTCTATAGAGTTGGAAGACATAATAGTTTGAAACCATGTTCTAATTAGCATTAACTGTCACCTAGACACAGCTGAAAGTCACCTGGACAGAAAACAAAGTTATGAGGCACAGACCACACAATTAGAGGAACATGACCCGCTTGCCAGCTAAACTGCCCCATTCCCTAGATTCTGTTCCCATAGACCTGTCCCACAACCCTAGCTTTCCCAGAAAACCAACTGCCCTACTATGGGACACTTTCTCCAATACTGACTGACTTCTTCTTTGGATCAGGCACAGTTCACACCAGTCAGAAAAACAGAGACCAATGCTACATCAAACACCAAGCTAACCGTCAGAAGACCAGCTCTCAACTTGGACAGAGGCTCGAAACTAGTTCAAAGTTAATGTCCATGAGCAGAAAGCAAGGCCACAAAGACTAGAAGACCAACCAAAGAGCAAACAGAAACAAAGGAACAATTTGCAAATCCTACAAAGACAAACTCAGAAATTAGATCCTAGACCTAATCACAACAAACCCAGAAGCCTAAACAACAGTGTAAAAATACAATAATCAACAACAGGCAGGGCAATATGGAAACAAGAGATCCCATCAATTATACAATATCAAGACCTGAATATTCAATGCTACTGAAGGACAAGGGAATGACCCTAAAAACAACTTTATGAAGATATTAGCAGTCCTTAAAGAGGAAATGAAGAACTTCTTCAAAGAAATCAAGAAGAAGACAATCAAAAATGGCAGAAATCAATAAATCTTATGAAGAATGTCAATAAATCAAGAAAAAATAAGCACTTGAAGGAAATTATCCAAGTTCTGGAAACTGAAATAAAAGCAATAAAGAAAACACAAAGTACAGAAATTCTGGAAATGGAAAATCTGTGTAAGTGAATAGGAACTACAGAAGAAAGCATCATTATCAGAATACAAAAGATGAAAGAGAATTCCAGGCATTGCAGATATGATACAAGATAGCTTCATCAGTCAAAGAAAATGTTAAATCAAAGAAAACATTAAAGAAGTCTGGGACACCATGAAAAGGTCAAATGTAAGGATAATAGCTATAAAAGAAGAAGAATCTTGTGTTAAAAATCCAGAAAATATATATGTTCAACAAAATCATAGAAGAATAATTTTCCTAACTAAAATAAGACATACTTACAATGGTTCAAGAGCCTTACAGAATGCCAAATAGATAGAAATGGAAAAGAAAGTCACTGAGTCATATAGTAATCAAAACACTGGACATATAGAACAAAGAAAGAATATTAAAGGCTTCAAGATAAAAAGGTCATATAACTTATGAAGGTACATCTATTGGAATTATACCCAACTTCTCAATAGGAGTCTCAAAGACAGAAGGACCTAGACTGATGTCTTACAGACTTTAAGAAATTGTCAATACCAGTCCTGACTACTACACCTAGTAAAACTTTTGATCACCATACATGGAGAAAACAAGATATTGCATGAAAAAAAATCAAATTTAAAGAATTTCTATCCACGAATCCACCACTACAGATGTACTAGAAGCAAAGCTCCAACCTAAGAAAGTTAACTATGCTCACAAAACATAAATGATAGATAATCTCACAGTAGTAAAACACAAGAAGAGAAAGACTTAGACACACACAAACATGCAAACTCATATACACACAAACTCATATTACCATAAATAAGAAAATAACATGAAGTAGCAATCACTGGTTATTAATATCTCTTAAAATCAATGGACTTATTTGTCTATAAAAAGACACAGGCTAACAGAATGGATCCCAAGACAGTACTCATCCTTCTGAGGCATACAAGAAACACACCTCAACTTTGAAGATGGACACTACCTCAGAGGGAAGGGTAGGGAAGATTTTGCACTCAAATAGACCTAAGAAACAAGCTGGTATAGCTACCCTAATAGATACAAAATAGACTTCAAACTAAAATTAATCAAAAGAGATATGGAAGGACACTTTCTTATTTATCAAAGGAAAAATCTATCAAGATGAAGTTTCAATTCTCAACATTTAGGCCCCAAATATAGAGGCATCCATATATGTAAAAGAAAAATTACTAAAGCTTGTCACTCTTCAAACATCACACATCAATAGTGTATGACTTCAACACCAGACTCTCACCAATGGACAGGTCTGCCAGACAGAAACTTAACAGAAACAAGGGAACTAACATGTTGTGATGCAAATGGACTTAAGTGATACCTACTGAACATTTCACCTAAACAGTAAAGAATAAACATTCCCTCAGTACCTCAAGGAACCTTCGCCCAAACTGACCATACACTTGGTCTCCAAAGCAAGTCTCAATAGATATAAGAAAACTGAAACTACACCATGGATTAAAGCTAGATTTCAGCAACAGAAAGCTTACTGACTCATGGCAACTAAACAATTCTCTACTGAGAGCTAACATCAATAAAAATAGAAACAAAGAAAACAATATAAAAATCAATGAAATGAAGAGTTTTTTTCTTTGAGAAAATCAACAAGATAGACAAACCCTTATCCAAACTATTAAAGGCAGAGATAGAATATCCACATTCACAAAATCAGAAATGAATAGGGGGCATCAAAACAGACACCGAGGAAATTCAATGAATCATTAGGCCGCACTTCAAATACCTGTAAGATGTATAACTGGAAAAGATTTTCTCCCACTCTATGGACTCCCTTTTCACTTGTTTGGTTCTCTTCCTTAATGTATTTTATTTCTATGAAGTCTTCATGTCAATTTTTTCCTTATTTCCTATGAAAATGGAGTCCTGTTCAGAAGTCCTTTCTTACACTTGAATCATGTAAGACACTGCCTATTTTTCCTTCTAGTACTTTTAGCATTTCATACTTCATATTGATGTCCATGACCCATTTGGAGTCAGATTTCATGCAGAGTGAGATAAATTGATCTAAGTTCATTTTTAAACATGTCAACATTCTGCTTTCCCAGAAGTACTCTTCGACTATGATGTCCTTTGCGTTCAACAAGCTTGTCAGTTTACAGAGGTCCCATTAATTAATTTTTTATCTCAGTGACCGTGATAATAGTGTTCTATTTGGGACCTAAACAGAGAATTCAAGCAGCCAAGACACATTTAAAGAAATGTTCAATATCCTTAGCCATCTGTGAAATACAAATCAAAGTGATTCTGAGATTTCATCTTACACCTGCCAGAATGGCTAAGATTAATACACAAGTGACAGCAAATGCTGGTGAGGATGTAGAGTAAGGTACTATTCCTCCACTGCTGGTGAGACTCTAAATTTGTACAGTCCCTTGGACATCAATAAGGCAGTTTCTCAGAAAATTGGGAATTAATCTACCTCAATACCTAGCTATACTGCTGTGGGGAATACACCCAAAGCATGCTCAATCATATCACAAGGACACTTTACAGCAATATTATTATTTTCCATAATAGCCCAAACCAGGAAACAACCTAGATGATCCTCAACAAAATAATGAAAAAAGAAAATATTGCATACTTACACAATGGCGTATTACTCAGCTATTAAAAACAATGATATTGGGATATTTTAATAAAAATTTTATTCACTTTACATATCAACCACAGTTCCCCTCCTGCCCCTGCTCCTGTTCCCCCTCACCTCTTTCCCAACCCATTCCCTCATCTTCCTCCAAAAGGGTAAGACCTTCCATGAGGAGTCAAAAAAGCCTGGCATATTATAAAGGCTGAGCAAGGCATTCCACCATAGGGAGTGGGCTCCAAAAAGACAGCTCATGCATGAGGGATAGATCCTGGTACCACTACCAGGGGGCCCTCAAATAGATCAAGCTACACAACTGTCACTCACATGCACAAGGCCTAGTTCAGTCTCAATCATACTCTGCTGTTGGTCTGGAGTCCATGAGTTCCTACAAGCTTGGGTCAGCTGTCACTGTGGATTTCCCCATCATGATCTTGACCCCTAGTGCTCATACAATCCTTTCCCTCTCTCTTCAACTGTATTTCCAGAGCTCTGCCAGGTGATTGGCTGAGAATCTCTACATCAGCTTCTATAAGTTCCTGGATGAAGGTTCTATGATGACACTTAGGATATTCACCAATCTGATTACAAGGGAAGGCCAGTTCAGGCATGCTCTACCCTATTTCTTGGAGTCTTAGCTGGAGTCACCCATGTTGGTTTCTGGGAATTTCCCTAGCACCAGTTTTATCCCTAACCCCATAATAGCCCCTTCTATCTTCCATTGCTTTCCCACTCTGTTCCTCAACCAACTCGACTACCCTGTTTCCTCCTGTTCTCATACCCCATAACCTCTGGTCTACCACTACCTGCTCCCTGTTTACCTAGGAGATATAATCTATTTCCCCTTCCCAGGACCATCCATGTATGTCCCACTTAGGGTATTCTTTCTAACCTAGCTTCTCTGGGATTGGGGATTGAAGCCTGGTTGTCCTTTGCTTTATATGTTGTAACCACTTTGAAGTGAGTACATACTATTTTTGTCTTTCTGGGTCAGGGTTACCTCACTCAAGTGGTTTGTTCTAGTTCCATCAATTTGTCTGAAAATTTCATGATGTCTTGTGTTTTTACAGCTGAGAAATACACCATTGTGTAAATGTCCCTCATTTTTTTTTTTATCCATCCTTAGGTTAAAAGGCATCTAGATTGTTTCCAGGTTCTGTCTATTATGAATAATGCTGCTATGAACATGGTTGAGCACGTGTTCTTGTGGTATGATTGAGCATGCTTTGGATATATGCCCAAGAGTGCTAATGCTGGTTCTTGAGATAGACTGATTCCCAATTTTCTGAGAAATCATCATACTGATTTCCTAAGTGGATGTGCAAGTTTTCACTCTGACCAGCAGTGGAGGAGTGTTCCCCTCACTCCAAATCCTCTTCAACATCAGCTGGCCACAGCGTTTTTGATCTTAGCTATTCTGACAGGTATAAGATGGTATATCAGAAGGTTTGGGGATTTAGCTCAGTAGTAGAGCACTTGCCTAGCAAGCACAAGGCCCTGGGTTTGGTCCTCAGCTCTGTCAAAAAAAAAAAAGATGGTATATCAGAGTTATTTTGATTAGCATTTCCCTAATGACTAAGGATGTTGAGCAATTCCTTAACTGTCTTTTGACCATTTGAGATTCTTCTGTTGAGAATTCTCTGTTTAGGTCTGTACCCCATTTTTTTTGGTATTCTGATGTCTAGTTTCTTGAGTTCTTTATATACTTTGGAGATTGGACCTCTGTCAGATGCAGGGTAGGGGAAGATATATTCTCATTTTGTTGGCTGCCTTTTTGTCTTATCCAATGTGTTCTTTGCTCTATGGAAGCTTTACAGTTTTAGGAGGTCCCATTTATTGATTGTTGTTCTCAGTGTCTGTGCTACTGGTGTTATATTTAGGAAGAGTTCTCCTGTGCCATTGCATTCAAAGTTATTTCCCATTTTCTCTTCTATCATGCTGAGTATCAATGGATTTATGCTGAGGTCTTCGATCCATTTGGACTTGAATTTTGTGCATGGTGATTAGATATTGACCTATTTGCAGTCTTATACATGTTGACATTCAGTTATGCCAGCATCATTTGTTGATGATGCTTTCTTTTTTCTATTCTTCAGTTTTGGCTTCTTTGTCAAAAACAAAGTATTCATGGGTGTGTGGATTAATGTTAGGGTCTTAAATTCAATTCCATTTGTCCATGTGTCAGTTTTATGCTAATACCACGCTATTAATATTACTGTACTTTTATAGTAGAGATTGAAGTTAGAAATGGTGATGTCTCCAATAGTTGCTTTATTTTACAGGATTATTTAGCTATCCTGGGTTTTTGTTTTTATATATGAATTTGAGTATTGTTCTTTCAAGATCTGTGAAAAAAATTGTGTGGGGCTTTTGATGGGGATTGCATTCAATCTGTAGATTGCTTTTGGAAAAATTGTCATTTTTTTATGTTGATCCTACCTATTCAAGAGCATGGGAGATCTCTCCATTTTCTGATATCTTCTTTAGTTTCTTTCTTCAGAACATTAAAGTTCTTGTCATACAGGACTTTCACTTGTTTGGTTAGAGTTATCCCACGATATTTTATATTATTTGTAGGTATTGTAAAGGGTAACATTTCTCTGGGTTCCGTTTTGGCTGGTTTATCATTTGTACATATGAGGGCTACTGACTTTTTTTTTTAGTTAATCTTGTGTCCGGCCACATTACTGAAGGTGTTTGTCACCTTTAGGAGTTCCCTGGAATTTTTGAGATACTTATGCATACTATCATATTGTCCAAAAATAGTGAAAGTTTGATTTCTTCTTTTCCAATTTGTATCCCCTTGATCTCATTTGGTTGGCTTATTGCTCTAGCTAGAACTTTGAGGACCATGATTAATAGACGTGGAGAGCAGATAGCCTTGTCTTGTTGCTGATTTTAGTGGAATCACTTTGAGTTTCTATCCATTTAATTTGATGTTGGCTGTCAGCTTGCTGTAAACTGCTTTTATTATGTTTAGGTATCTCTCTTGTATCACTAACTTCTCCATAACCTTTATCATGAAGGGGTGTTGGAATTTGTCAAAAGCTTTTTCAGCATCTAATGAAATGATTGTATAGTATTTTCTTTCAGGTTTTTTTTTTTTTTTTGGTTTTTTCAAGACAGGGTTTTTCTGTAGCTTTGGAGGCTGTCCTGGAACTCACTTTGTAGACCAGGCTGGCCTCGAACTCACAGAGATCCACCTTCCTCTGCCTCCCGAGTGCTGGGATTACAGGCATGTGCTGCCACCACCACCCAGCTCTTTAAGTTTTTTATATGGTGGTTTACATTGATAGATTTTCATATGTTGAACTGCAGTTGGGATGTAAATTAGATGAAGAAATTCAATAAAAAATAAATTCTCTTCTACTAAAAAAGAGAGATTAATACTATGTTATAGCAAAACCTGAAGGACAATTAAAAATTTGTCTTATTAATTCTGAAGGAATTTGTAAATCTGATATATTTTTAATGTTATATGATATATCATATTCAAATGGCATATTAAAGTCTAATAGTAATCTCAGACATTTCTGACTTTAATTTCCATAATAATGTCTGCTGCAAATACATAGAATGGCTAACTAAATTTACAACAGTTCAGAGAGAAAATGCATTTAACACCACCAAGTACAATGTTGTTAAAAGGTTAGTCTAACACATGGAGTCCTCCCCTCATAAGGATACATTGTATGAAGTCTCCTTGAAATGAAACATCTTCAACCAATGGAAAGAAAACCAGGTTTTTATACAGTAATCATTCATAAAAGTTAAATTCTCTATCATTTCTTGATAGAGTTATAGTAATAAAAACCACATTGCACAAAAACAGACAGGTGAGCCGGGTGGTGGTGGTGGCGGCGGCGGCAGCAGCAGCGGCGGTGGTGTTGGTGGTGACAGCAGCAGCGCACACCTTTAGTCCCAGCACTCGGGAGGCAGAGGCAGAGGGATCTTTGGGAGTTCAAGGCAAGCCTGGTCTACAGAGAAAGATCCAGAAAAGGCACAAAGCTACACAGAGAAACCCTGTCTCTAAAAACCAAAAAATTAAAAAATATAACAAACAAACACACAAAAAAAGGTGGATCAATGGAATGTGGTTGGGTTGGCTTAGGGACTGGGGGGAGGAGAGAGAGAGGAAGCTATGATCAGGATGCAAAAATAAATAAACAAGCAAACAAAACAACAACAATAAAAAAGAAAATGGAGTCTCAATCAACCAAGCCAGGTCAGGCTGCACATTTCTGTGAGTGATTGTCTTAACTGATAAAGGAGTGCCCAGAACACTATGGGCATCATCATTCCTATGCAGATGGTCTTCGGTTGTATAAGAAACTACGTAAGCCTGGCTGAGGATCTCTGCATCCACTTCCATCAGTTATTGGATGAGAGGTCCAGCACAATTGTTAGGGTGTTTGGCCATATGATCACCAGACTAGGTCAGATCAGGCTTTCTCTCGACCACTGCCAGAAGTCTAAAGAGGATATATCATTGTGGATTTCTGTGGACCTCTCCAGCACTCTGCCTATTCCTGTTCTCATGTGGTCTTCATTTATCATGGTCTGTTATTCCTCGTTCTCCTTTTCTGTTCTTGATCCAGCTGGGGAGCTCCAGGTGTCCAGCTGTCGAGAAAGAGGAGCGACTATAAGAGCATGAATTGTTGAATCCAAGATTGCAAAAAGCACAGGGACAAATAGCCAATTGAATGGAAGCACATGAATTATGAACCAAAGGCTGTGGAGCCCCCAGCTGGATCAGGCCCTCTGGATAAATGAGACAATTGAATAGCTTGATCTGCTTGGGAGGCACCCAGTCTGTGGGACCAGGATCTGTCCTTAGTGCATGAGCTGGCTGTTTGGAACCTTGGGCTTACACAGGGACACTTTGCTCAGTCTGGAAGGAGGTGACAGGACCTGCCTGTACTGAATCCACCAGGTTTAAATGAATCCCCAGGGGTGTCTTGATCCTGGAGGAGATGGGAATGGAGGGGAGGGGCTGGGGGGAAGGTGAGTGTGGGGGTGGGAGGGGGGAGGACAGGGGAACCCATGGCTCATGTATAAAATTAAAACACATAATAATAATAATAATAATAATAATAATAATAATAATAGAAAAAATTTAAAAAAGAAACTACGTAAGCATGCGCCAGAGTGTGAGCCTATGAATGAGCCAGAAAACCTCACGATTTTTGCCTTCACTTCCTTCAGAGCTATAATATAACACAGCCCCAGTAGGGAAATGACTCTACTCTCTCCCCTAAACTGCTCCTTTTCAGGGTGTTTTTATCACAGCAAGAGAAAGAAACATAGAACAGTGTGTAGGGAAGATAGTCTGATTGAATCAATGTGATTTATACTCAAGAGCAAAGCTCTTCAGCATCCTCTGGGCAAACAGAAGGTAGGATTTAGACAGCACTGATTGGTCAGAAAGTGCCATGTGCAGTCCCTTACATTAGTGTCTTCTCCTTTTCTTTTGTTTTTGCCAGACAGAATTTCTCCCGACTGTTCTGGAACTTGATCTATAGATGAGGCTGGCCTATAACTAAGATATCCAAGTGCTTCTGCCTCCTGAGTGCTGGGATTAAAGGCATTCGCCACCATGCCCAGTTGTGTCTTGTCCTTTTAATCTCAAGAGAAATGTCCTAGGACTTTCCTCTGAAGTTTCCTGAGCACAAGGCTCCTCTTGAGAATGCCCTCCCTCTGGATTCACAATACTTCCCACATTAGTCCAGTGCTTCCAGGAAAAACCTGGAAGCCTGTCTAGACCCATCCTGTAGTAGAAGGAATTAGGAGTCTTGAAGAGCACAGTGATCAGTATGACAGGCTCTGCATCCCACCTGTGCTGAACATGTCTGGGAAGCTTACATTTGGTTTCTTGATCATGCTTGCTGTACCACTAGACATGAGATTGCCATTCTCCCAGTGATCTCCAGGGGGTGATATCAGGGCACATGCCCATTGATCCAAATATTGTTTCTCTGAGCCACGACCTAGTGGACTGCTTTCCATCTCTGTCCTGACTAACCTTGAGCTCCCCGCCCCCCCAGACCCTGCTTTGACCTACTGGCTCTCTCCTTTGTCTGAGAACACCTTTCTGTATGGGGACCATGAAGGTTTCCTTCCTCCTGGCATCTTTCATTAGGGAAGACAAGATTGTCATTAGGGAACCATCCAGAAATGGGCAATTGTGACCCAGGAGGGTCAGAGAGGACATGTGAACATCCAATGCATAATGCTCGAATGTTTGCCTTGAAAATGGAGTCCACAGTCCTTTCAAGGGCACACTACATGTCACCTCTTCCCCAGCACTGGGTACATGAAATTCCTCACATTACCAGCTGCTCCTGAGCCTCTCTTCTGGCTCATTAATTTGACTGGTGACATTAGTGATAAAGGATGGATCTTCATCAGTAGTAATCACTCAGCTGGTCTCTTTCCAACACTCAGAGACATTTCTGTCACCTTCCTACAGGTTTTAAGTAGATACAATTTTACCAGAGCATTGAGGACACAGGGTGGACTGGGTGTTCAGCTGGGTCTCTTTGTCACAAGGACACATAGGCATGATGGTGGCTCACTCGTTGGTGCTGACAGACATAGCAGGCATCAGCCCTGGGATGAACCATTGTTCTCTGAGGGCATGTGGATGCTTATCAGCCTTGATGCTCAATGCATTGCTTGGAGGTGAAACATAAAGATAAATTGAGAGGTATGTCGGGTAGCACTCAGAATGGAAGGGATTGAGCAATTCCTTGGTCTCAAACGCTACCAATCACCACTGCCCATTGGATTCTGGGAAGTGTTCCTGTCTGAGAATAATCGTAGCCCAGAAGGAGGAAGAAAAGCAGAGCCTGAGTTCTGTGTTGGAGCTGATGATCTTCTCCTCAGAGAAAGGACAGCAAATAGAAGATTGTTGGGGGAGTCCTTTGTGTTTCTCTGCAAGATGTGTACTTCCTGGTAGCAGCTTCTGTTGACTGGTAACTATATCCACTATTTGACTTGTGGGGAGGGGAACTCAGAAGCAGGAGGGAGTCTCCTAAAGAAGATAGGATCTTGAGAGGAGACTCAAGTTTCTATTTGCAGTTGTGTTTCAGAAGGTATAGTGAGGAACAGTCTTAGTGGCCTGAAGTTCTCAGAGGACATCAGGTGATTATGGTAAGGGAAAAGGCTCAAACACTCCATGTTCATAGTGAATTACATTGGCTGCAATATTCTGAAGACAGCTGTTCCTATTTATGACAGAATGACCCTCTGAATAGAAAACAAACAGGGGAGGGCTAGTGAGATTTTTCAGTGTGTGAAGAGGTAACCACCTAAAAAAGCCAATTCTCCGCTCTCACACAGCAGATTGAAAGAACAGACTTCTGCAGGCTCTACTCTGCCCTCTACATAGATGCTGTGACATGTATCCACACATGGACACCCTGAAACATGTGCCTCTACACAGGTTGGTGGCATACATCTTCATATGCACACATGGAGACACCAGACTTCACAAATACATATATTTACATAAGTAAATCCAAAATCATTTATTTCACACTTGAATGTAATTATTGTCATAAGATCCAAGCCTAGGAACTATGAAGATCAATCCATGGAGACACATTACTCCTTCTTTCCTTTTTTCCTTTAGCCACTTGTGTCAGAACCTTTTCCAGGAACTGAGTCTTCCAATAAGATCAGACTAACCCTGCCCTTACAAATCCCTAGTTCTGTTGGACACACATGGTGGAGACAAACATTCATAGATCATACTCCATCATCTGACTCTCCTTGCAGACCTTGAAGCAAAGAAACACAGCCTAAGATGTCAGACTTCATCCAATCTTGTGGAAATGTCAATGCACATTTCACTAAGAAAGTTCCTATAGGTATCAGACATGGGATGGTGGAGGGACCCATAATATCCTAACCAAGAGTGAGCACCAGGAAGTCCTGGCCATACTCCTCTGTCCTAGGTTCAATTACTAGTGTCCCTAGGGAGCCTTTTGCCATGGCTAGATTAGTAATGTCTCTAAGCTAAGAGGGAACTATTATTTTTTGCTATCTCCATCAAACTTGGGATTTTGTTTTCTCCAAACATAGTTACATAGATGAATTCTCGGAACTGTTACAGAGACCATAGCAAAGTGATACTTACTAGTTTGCTCCTCGTTACTTGCTTAGCTTCATTTCTTATAATATCCAGGAGTCCTTTTGATAGGAATGGAACTGCTTGCAGTGGGCTGGACCCTCCCACATCAATTTAAAATATTTTACTACAGTCTGGCCCACAGGCCAATATGTTGTTAGCATTTTCAATCGAGTCCCCTCTTCCAAATCAACTCTAGCTTGTGGGAAATTGACATAAACCCCACCATGCTAGTATCTAAGTCTTTTCTAAGACCTAAGACAAGATCCTGCCAAGAATATCAGACATCTTCTTGCCTCCATCATGCCCTACACCTGAGGACTGCAGAGCATGGGAGCAATGGTATCTAGAAGGTGAAGTCAGGGATTGACTGCATTCACAAAGGAAACTGAGAAAAAGAGATATAGGATGAAGATGTGGAGTCTATGCAGAAGTGTTCAGAAGAGGCATAATCTCAACTTCATTGTGCATGAGTGTGCACAGTGTCTGACTTAGCAAAACAAGGGGAAGCCATGGAGACAACCCAGGAGACAGTGCCATGCAGAGGAAATGAAATATTTAGGAACACTGAGGGAATAAAGTTCATGTTGTTGACTTCTACCAGGTGGGATTGAAATACTCACACCTGCATCTTTAGGCTGAGTGCTGCATTCACCTGCTTAGAATGAAGGTTGCCATTTTTCATCCAAACACAATGATCTTTGTGATAATGTTTTCTGTTTGCTCCTCAGCCTCCCTTTCTACTTGTTGCAACCCTCTCACTTCTGTCCAACTCATGATATAACCAGTACCAGGGAACATTGCTAAAGGGAAAGTATTCTTCTCCTTGTGTTCATAATATTCCAGATCTGTGAGCCTTTTTCTGCTACAAATCATTGTATATCACCCAGATTTTTAAAATCAGTGAATACAGCAGAACCATGAATTCCATCACCCAGGGGCCTGCCCACAGGACAAAGAACAAGGGTATACACCAACAGGTCCCTATTGCTATAGGATGTCACTGAGAAAGATGCAGGGTTATACATACTCAAACTTTAAACAGAGATTTCAGAAATTGAAAAAGAACACATGTATGATGCAATGTAAGCAATATGTGACTCTCAATGGTATCCAGTGGTTGGGTATGGCTTAATCTACATGATATACTTGACTGTAACTATTGGGCTGTGCCTGATCTTCCTTCCAGTGTATTGTGTCCTCACTGCGGTTTGCACCCTCAATGCAGGAAACACATAGGGTAGATAAACAGCAATAGATCAGAACTCCTCAACTGTCCTTACCTGCAGAGTGGAGGACCTGTACTGGGTAAGTCAGTCCCAGTCTGTAGCCTCAGTGTAGACTCTTGGAGTTCACAACACATTCATGTCCCTGAGAAAGACACTGTGGGATTGAGACATGCCATGGCTAAGGAAGCAATAGGATCCTCATAGACACACCAGGGTGCTGTGGCTTCAAATCTAGCATGTACTGAGTGTGCGGTCTGACTTAGTGGTCCAGGCTCTGTCCTTTAGTTGCCATGGACATCGTTTGGGGTCTCAGACAGTAAACAACTGGCTGAACTTTGAGCAGTCAGAGTACGTGCAGAAAGGGAGCTACTGCAAGGACTATGTCTTTGTTTGTGGCCCTCCCAGAAACTGTTTGCTAAAATCTCAGGAAACTGAAATTGAGGCCTGATCTCTGAGAGAAGACTGAACAGACAGCCTGTTATGGCATCTGTTTGGTCCTTTCATTCCCCCCTTGAGTTGTATATCATCTCCAATCTTGGAGATGTTTCTTTTTGGTAAAAGTCTTTATCATCAGGGTAGTAGATCATATCAGAGACTAATTGGACCAGAAAATAAGAGTTTTCCCATTATCAATGGCAAAGTGAGCTTCCCCTTATTCAGTTTTTGTGATCTGCAAGTGTGTCATGGGTTCAGGGGTGGATATTGGAATTCTAGCATCCCCAGTTTAGTGGTACCCAGACAGGAATCATCATTTATTTAAGATATCAATGATATAAGAGCCAACAGTAATTAGTAGAAGCCCAGGAGCCAAAAGTCCTGTGATGGCTGACAGAGTTCCTTATCCTTAAGGAACTTGGAAATGAGAATGGGGACCAGTTATTACTTTATCTCAGGTTCCCTATGACATGAAATTCCCATTTGAGCTAACATTCCAGGGTGGGGAAACAAGGGCAATGTCTTCTCTTGTGTAATTTCTTCCTTCTGACATTGGGACATTGTTGTCAGAGCCCTGAAAAGCCAGAATGTTAGTCAAAGACAAGAGGGAACGTTTTATTGACCAGCTGAAGAGATGGTATGTATATTAGCTCAATTGGTCCATATCAGCTTTCAGCAAGTTCAGGGCTCACAATCATTTGGAGTAGGTTGTCACCAGCAAACAATGCTTGGATGTGTCTGTCACCCAAGTGGAAACCTGTTGAGACAGACATAAACTAGGAACAGGAGTTAAAATTCATGAACTTATTTGGAACTTTCAGACCCATAGTCTCAGTAATTGTAGTGTTATCAGTTTGCCCTGAAATCCATACTGTCTTTTCTATATAGAGAGCCAGGTATAGATTGGACTGAAATGTCTTTGGCCCAATGAAAAGCATCTGTTTAGAACCTGTTTATCTTTTTTTTTTAATCAATTAATATGGTGTCTGCAACCTTGTGGAAGGCTCTGGTACCAAGCTGACAAAGCTATAGCTAGTTCAGTCATCAATGTCATCAAAGATCTGAGAAGGATACATTTTACCTGAGTGTAGACTTGCAAATCTATTTAAAACAACAACAGAGACTATCCATTACCCAGACCACCATCATCCCTGGTTCCTTTATAGTGTTGGCAGGACAGGTGTCAGGACAGCATCAGTCTTGGCTGCTGGGCCCATAACATGAAATTCTCCCTGTGGAGAAGCAACTTGGTAAAGACTGACTTTATTTTGTCAGTATCTCATTTGTCCAGTATGGGCCGGATCCCTGGCAACAGGTGTTGAGTCAGAGTGTTTTGCCCAGTGGTTGGTGTCATCTTCTTGTCCTTGTTCCATATGTTCTTTGGAGACCGTGGAAGTTATTGCTAGGAGCTGGGAGTCTCTGTTTTCCCTAGTAAGCTTTTTATCCAATAATTTAAATGCCATATTCATCAGATCTTTGACACGTTTGAGGACCATTATCCATTAAATATATCTGAGCCAAACAAATCTAGGCCTAATCTTGAAAATATCTCTAAGTTTGATAACAATAACCATGCTAAATTGTCCTCCTATAGATATATTAGCCAAATGTACCTCACAGGTTCTTTTTTTCCTTTTTAAATGGAAGAGTTTATGCTTTAAACTAGTATCTGGATAGCTGGATGACTAGTATTAACTTGTGTTCCTTAAAACAAAGGGCATGCAACTCAGACATACAAAACCAAACATACATGTGGCCACATTTTCATTCATACCTGCAGAGTAGACAGACATTTTTAAAACTATGAACCCTTCGAGTCTCAATGTAACAAGCAAAATAGCAAGAGAAAGGAATCTGAAACATGTTTCATTCTTTTATATATCTCAAGTCATGTTTTAAAGATTTATTTATTTATTATGCATACAGAAGAGGGCATCAGATCTCATTACAGATGGTTGTGAGCTACCATGTGGTTGCTGGGAATTGAACTTAGGACCTCTGGAAGAGCAGTCGGTGGTCTTAACCTCTGAGCCATCTCTCCAGCCCATTCAAGTCATTTTTTTAAAATCATTATTTAAGCCTTTTTATCCTCAAACCTTTATAACTTGCTTTTACATATTCCAATTACTTGCATTTTACATACGTTCCTTCTTCCCAAAACATTCTTTGTATATTCCCATACCTAAAACCTTTACATCTTATACGCTATACAAACTTTATTTATACTCAAACCTCATAACTTAACCTTTAATGTTAGACTTTAAAGTTCCATATTTTTATCCCTCAAACTACGTATTCATACCCAAACTATCATGTACTTAAACCCTCACAACATGCTTAAGCCTTCATATTTTTACATATTAAACTGTTTCCTCAAACCAAAAAATCATTTATTTCAACTTTTGTCTTAACCAACAATAATTTGAAACCAATTCTCTTAAATGATGGCAAGTATTTGTAACCCACTGAATTCAAATCACCAAAATCCATGTAAATTTTTATTTTTCCTGTGGAAACAAAAGCATAATTTTCCCAGTATCTTGAACTAGCAATCCAACATTTCTTTTCAAGCAATATCAGGACAGAGAAGGGTTAACAAGGATATAGTTGCTGGCCAGCAAAAGAGACCTTGATGTTATCACAGTGAAGAACTTGGTTTAGGAAGGAAGTGAGGGGGAGCAGTGGGCATAGAGTATGTCCTTGGCTGCCAGTGTTCCTCAAAAAAAGGTTTTATTAACTCCTCTGTCTAAAATCAGATTCTCTGTTTAGTGTTCATAGAGTTTTTGTCAATTGCAGGTAGTCCCCATTGCCCTATCCAGTGCCTGCATCTTTGCCTGCCTGTACTGAGAGCATGCACCCCCACCCTCTGTGCAAGCAGCTGGCTGAAATCCTGATAGCAAGAGAGCTAGGGAGGGAGGGAGGTGGCCCTTGCTATGCCTCTCTCTCCTTCTCACCCAGGAAAATAGGGAGGTTAGTAGACAGAAACAAATAACATTTACACAGACAATCCAAGTACCAGTACATCAGCACTGAGATGATGGCCTCATTCATAGCTAGCAAGCCCTCTTGCAGTATGCAATCCCCACTTGGCAAGAGCTACCTGTTTATCTCAGTTCAGTCGGGGGGGGGGGACCCCATTTCCCTCTATTGTGGCTTGCATATCCTTCCAGTGGGCTAGGCACAGGTCTAGTAGAGAAGAAGGGGACTGTCCCATAGTATCTGTCACACTCAAGTCAACAATGAGGACACTACACACAAGACCAAGGGCACATAAAAAACTGACAATTTCCCAGGACAAAATACAAAGTGGCACTTCCTCCCGCCATGGGGGAAGATACCCAAAGATGCTCCTAACATCTATTGAATGCTCCCTGAGCACTCCCTGGAGAAGACTCCTGAAACCAAATGGTCACCTCTGAGGTGGCCCCAAATGGCTTGGGAACAGGGGGTCCCTTGCCCAAATCAGGGAATGAGACATCTCTCTTTCCCTCCAGGTTCACTATCTAGACACATCTGTCCCAGTGAAATCCTGCGAAGTACAAATCAGTCAACCAGTACAAAACAAAAGTAACAAGACAGAGACACAGACAAGACAGAGAGTGCTCTTACTGGTAGATGACAATGAACCTCTGGACCCTTAAGGGTCCCTGTGGGGTCTCTGGGGTTCCTTGTCAGAGAACCAAATGTTATGCCCAGATCATGACTCCAAAGAGACCACCAAAGACCCATGGATGTCCAGATGCAACAGCACGGTTTATTCTATAGATACAAGTCTAGACTGGGAACTCGTTCCTACACCCAATACAGTGAGGCAGGGAGGAGTTGCTCTTTCTTTGTGAGGCTAGCTATTTAAAGGCTAAAACCACAAGCCCTTCAGGATGTTTGGGGGGGAAGGTTGGGGGTTTTGCACAGGTGCAACTTGGATTGATTTATTTTTATCTCTGTTCTCTTTTAATTGGGTGAGGGTATGTAACCTTTGAATTTATTGTTTAGGGGTTACAATTATCATTTGGGGGGGTGTCCAGGACAAGCCCCAGGCTTTGTCCTTGAGCTGCCAAGGAAGCTGGCTGGCCTAGCATGTACTGAGTGTGGGGGCTGGCACAGTGGTCCAGGCTCTTTCCTTGAGCTGCCATGGACATCGTGAGGGGTCCCAGACAATAAACAATTGGCTGAACTTTGAGCAGTCAGAGTACGTGCAGAAAGGACAATATCTTTTGTTCATGGCCCTCCCAGAAACTGCTTGCTCAAGTCTCAGAAAACTGAAATTGAGGCCTGATCTCTGAGAGAAGACTGAGCAGTCTGTTAAGGCATCTGCTTGGTCCTTTCACTGAGCACCTATTACAAAAATATCTATAAGCAATGGGTTACGTATCTTGGTATCCCAGGGTTGGATGGAGGTAATTCTTTGAAGTTATTGGTTGAACTATAAGCATGAATTAAGTAATGGGTGACAGGATGTCTGCAGAAAGCCCCAGGATGCTGACAGAATGCAGGGTGTCTATAGATACATCTGGTCTGTGTCAAATTTTTACTATCTATATCCTGTTTTTCTGGGTCCAGGATATATATATACAATTAGATTTATTGTTTCATCCCATTTCCACATGAGTTCAGCCTCTAGTCAGCTCTGAGTTCAGGCCATAGTCAACAGATACCTTGAGATGGGGGTCAACTCTCAAGAGGGCTACTGCTTTTCCCCTTCAGCAACAGTCAGCATTACGTTGGGATGTGTTCCTGCATGTGGGGAGGCTGAGCTCAGAGGAGGGAAGGCTGCCTAGGTCGGTGGTAGTGCTGGGACAAAAGGTGTCCCTCATAGAGAGAGGTTAGAACAGGCAGGAGCCACCATGGGGCCCACTGTGTACTGCCTGCAAAGGATGCAGCTCCTGGTAGTAATCCACAGGAGATGAAAACATTACCTAATTGTGTGTGGGAGAAGGGGAGCTCAGAGACTGGCTGGAATCTCCTAAGGTGGAAGGAAAAGAAACGCTTCTTCAAGTTGCCCATTGACTTCCACTTAGGTGATGTGACTGGCACTCACCCATATATACAGGATGGCATTAACCTGCACCTGTAAAAGCACTCACACTCCTACACACCCACACCCACACACTCACACATACCTTAGTGTAAGCTGCAGTTGTAACTAGAGGCAGAAACTCTATATATGAGAATTTCATTAACACCTCAACATGCAAGGCCCTGGGACACTCATTCTTCTATGGACCCACATGTATCTCAGCCTATCCAGGCATCAGGCCTTTCAGAGTGATCAAGCTAGTTTTTCCTAACAAGGCCCCAGGTCTTATGGACTGGAAACCAGGCTAGGAAGCCATCTCTAAGTGCAGTCATGGGTTGACTGCATCCATAGAGAGAAGAAATCAAAGAGGTCAAAAGGGGAAGACTGGATTCCTGTAGAGGATGAGGTCAGGGAGGGCACCTCAGCTCCATATTTTCTGAGAGTGTGCAGGCATGTGAGGACAGAGAGTGTGAAAACACATGAGGAGAGAGTATTTCATAGAGCAAGTGACAAGGCCTGGTATGCCAAGGTCATGGAAATCTTTTCTTACTTCCTCTGAGTGAGACAGGTATTCCCACCCACCTCAGCTGAGTGATGAACCTGTGGATCACAGTATACAGGACCCCATCTTTTCACTGAAGACAGGTCTCAATACTAATGAATTTGCCTTTGCTCCCTTTTAGCCTGGAGGCACTCTCCCACTACTGCCCAGGCCACTGTTGAATTAGTGCTGCCCAATGTGGTTGAAGGGGATAACACTGTTCTACTTGTTCATAATATGTCAGAGAACACTTGCTGTTTTTTACAGTACAAAGGGGTAACCACTGACAACAGATACGTAATGCATGGAACATAATAACCAGTAATGAAAGTATGCTGGGGTCCGCACATAGTGGTAGAGGGACTGTGCACTTCAATGGATCCTTGCTGCTCTACCATGACACCCAGACAAGGACACTGGATTCTATACTCTACAAACCTTAAATACATAGTTTGAAACTCAAGAAATACATGTGTCCCTCCACATATACAGTTAGTTATCTCTGTGACCTCTGGGTTCTGTTGGCATTAGTTTTCCTTTACTCTCACAGAACTGTTCATTGTGGACTGCCTGCCTCCACTCAACATTGTTTCCACATTAGCATTTGTGCACTTAATGCAGGATACATATTGGGTAGACATGGTAGAAGAGACCATAATCTCTCACATGACTCCACCTGCAGAGGAAGATGTATGCTGTGTAACTCAGCCCAAGAATACCAGTCAGCCTCAGATTATTGGAGTTTTCACCATGAACACTGACTTGAGGAAGACCCCTTGGTAGTCAGGCATGGCTGACCTGGGAGATCTATGGTTTCATTGAAGCAAGGGGAGGATCTGGAAGTCCTGGCTTCAGACCTCTATTCCAGGCTCAACTTCAGATGACCATTGAGAGTTTGTCTCCAGTGCTAATGGCCAGGACATAAGCCAACTCTTCTTATGGGCCTATGAGAATGCATGAGAAGGTCAGGATCCCCAAGGGCAGGGACAGAGGAAACAGGCAGATTTTTGTCTTGGGCCCCTAGGGAATTCTCTTCTGCAGGTAAAGAGTAACAGTGGTTCAAGACAACTGTGGACAATGCCATCCTTACCCATGTGGTCCTGGGTCATCTAAGTAAGCTGGATAATGTTGAGCCCGAGAGAGTGGGGTGACAGACAGAGAGACAGAGAAAGACAGAATGAGAAAGAGACAGATAGTGACACACAGAGAGACAGAAAGCAACTTTCCACCTCTGTTCCTCCCTCTAGGTTCCTGCCTTGAATTTCTATTCTGACTTCACTTAGTGATGGAGTAAAGCTCAAGGTTTCGGGCAAGTGAATCCTTTGCTTCCCCAAGTTGCTGATTTCAGAGTGTTTACACAACCGCAGGAGCACAGCTAGAATATGGAGTCTTTAGTTGAGAACACAAAACACACCTATTTGGATCATAATTAATATTCTCCTTATGAATATGAAATGCATTATGAAAAGGCATTAGCATCCTTTGGATGAAGAGAATAGACCAAGAGAGAGATCTGTCAAGTGCCAGTGCAACCTCTATTCTGACACCTTCTGCCTTGAGCTCAAGACAAAATGAGGAGAATTTCCTCTGATATTTTGGGGGCACTCAGCTCATCCTGAAACTGCCCATTCTCTATATGCATAGTATTTCTCTCTCTGAAACAGGGATTACCAGAAAATATCACAAATTCTCCCTAGATTCACTCTGCACTGCCTGGAGTCACAGTGAGCATAATGACTAGCCCTTCAATGCACTTGTTCCCAAGTATCTGGCCATTTCATATTATTTGAGTCTGGTGTCCATTCCTCTTATAGCCACAGATACTAGCTGTGATTTCTTACTGTTCTCTAGGTGGCAACATAAGGACACAGAATCAACACTCAGGAGAAAATTATTTCATTATATATATATATAATATATATAAATTTTAAAGCCCATTCAACAGTTGAAGGCCATTTAATTTGATCACATTTTCTAGGTACTATGAATATAGTAGCAATGACCATGGCTGAGCTTATATCTGTGCAGTAGGATATCAAGTTCTTTGATCAAATGCCAGAAATCATGTAGCTGGGTTCTGTAGTAATTGTTTTCAGGGTTTTGGGAGAGTTCTCCATACTGTTTTCTAAAGTGTTTATCCCACCAACAGAGAGTGAGGGCTCCCCTTTCTCCACATCCCCATCAGCATTTGTTGCGGGCTGTTAGCCATTTTTATGGGGGCAATGTGAAATCTCAATGTTTATATTTCCCTAATTGCTAATGATGATGAACACTTCTGGAAAAAGTTTTTAGTCATTTTTCTTTTTCTTTTGAGAACTCTATGTTCAGATCCCTAGTCCATTTTAAAACTCACATGTTTCTTTTCTTTACCCCCTCTTTCTTCCTCCCTATCTGTCTTTCTTTCTCTAGATTTGAAGGCAATGTCACTCTATATAGCCCTACCTTTCCTGGAAATCACTGTACAGACCAGACTGGTCTCAAATTCACAGAGTTCTTCCTGTCTTTGCCTCCTCAGTACTGGGATTAAAAGTGAGTGCTACACTTGATTTTTTTGTATCTTTGGTTTTTTTAGTTATTTAAAAATGTTCTGTGTGTTGATCTTCTGTAAGATGTATAACTGGAAAATAATTTCTCACGCTCTATGAGGTCTCTGTTCAGATGGTTGATTATTTTTTTGAATTTATAGAAGCTTTTAATTTCTATGAAGTCTCAGTTGTCAATAGTTTTCATAATTCCTAGAAAATGGAGTCCTGTTCAGAAAGACCTTTCCTAACCTTGTATCATGTAGGACACTGCAGATTTTTTCTTCTAGCACTTTCAGCATTTCATATTTCACATTAGGTCCATGACTCATTTGGATTCAAGTTTTGTGCAGAGTAATACATATTGGTCCAATTTCATTCTTCTACATGTGGACATTCCCTATTCCCATTGGCACTTGGTGAAGATGCTTCTTCTTCTCTAGTGCATATTTGGCATCGTTGTCAAATACCAGATGGATATAATTATGTGCACTCATGTGTGATGTCTTCTGTTTCATTCCATTAGTTTATATGTTTGTTTTGCACCAGTACCATGCTGTTTGTATTACTTTATCTCTGTAATATTATGAAATCTGTAATTGCAATTCTTCCAGCATTGTTCTTCTTGCTTAGGATAGCTGACTACCTGGATCTTTTGCAGTTCCACATGAATTTTTGGATTTTTTTCTATTATTATAAAAAACAAAATGTGGGTTTGTTTGGGATTACATTGAGTCTGCAAATTGTCTGGTAAGAATATTTATTTTCACAATATTAATTATACCACTCCATTAACTTAGCTTGTTTTTCCAACTTTTCTTGCCTTTCTCAATATTCTTCTTCAGAGATATAAAGTTCGCAGGGTAGGGGTCTTATATCTCCTTGATTATGTTTATTCTTCATCTTTCTGAAGCCAATGAGGATGGGAGTTTTGTGACAATATTTTTCCAAGTTTGCTTGGCATGATAGAGAGAGAAACCACTCATGTTTGTAACTTTGTTTTGTATCCTGCCACTGTGCAGAAATTGTTGATTGCTCCTAGAAGTTTTCTAGTGGAATTCTGTGGTCTTTTCTGAATAATATAATGTCATCGGCAAACAGGGATAGTTTAACTTCTTTTCCCTATTTATGTGCCTTTCATTTCCTTCTATTGTCTTATTTTTTCTAGCCAGTGCTTCCAGTACCATATTGGAAAGGAGTGGAGAGAGTGGACAACATTGTCCTGTTCCTGGTTTTAATGAGATTATGTCAGGATTGTTCTTCCTTTGGATGATGTTGACTGTGGCTATGTCATGTGTAACCCTCACTTTATTGATATGTGTTCCTCCCATCATTATGCTCAACACAGCATTTTCCATGAAGGCATTTTGATTTAGTCAAAATCTTTCTACATCTTTTGAGATGATTATGTAGTTTATTTTTCAATGTGTGCATATACCCAGTGAAATTATTCAGCTGTAAGAAAAAAGAAGCCTTAAAATTTGCAGGAAAATGAGTGGAACTAGAAAAATATAATGACTGGGGTAACTGAGACCAAGAAAGACAGCCATGTATTTTTTCACATTTGTAATTCCTATAACCAGGAAAGCAAGAGAAAGTTGGAAGGTTAATAGAGGCAATGGAGTTAGGAGGAGCCTTATCCAGATACTATGAAGGGGGAATAGAGAAAATAGCAGTTGACTTATGAATGTGAATGAGTGCAATACAGAGGAAGAAGTATAGAAGAGGGATAAATAACACATTAAAGATGTTTGAAAAGTTAGAGGGACTCATATTATATTATGTTTACCTAAAATTACATAGTATATATATTTAAATTAAGTTGTACTACTTGGGATGAGAATGTTCCCCACCAAGAGCCATTGACTGATAGAAACACAGAACCAGGGATGAGGAACTTCCTTTCAAATTATTGGTCAAGCCAGCCCAAGAGATTCCCCAAACAATATAGACAATTGCTATTGCCTAGGGTTGCCTCCTAGAATCTGAAGGTAAGTCCTTATTATTGAAGATATCATGCACTTATGGGACAAAAAGCTTAGAGGAATCTAACAGAATCTGACCCAGATATCTTCTCCTTGAAAAACAGATCTTCTAGTAGTTGAAGTTTCTATGAAAGCTAAAAACAAAGTGTAACAATCAGTAGTCCTACTCAGTTGTGGTGTCTACAAACCTCAGCAATAAATGGCATGTGAAGATATCTCTAAAGTTTCAAGAGCGACATATATATGAGGTAACTGACAACTGTCTACTTAAATTTAAATTCTGCTTGACAGGAGGGAAATCATTTCTGGTATAGCAATCTTAGACACCTACAATTGGCTATCAATGTCATGGATGCCAGAGATAACATACTATGCCCTCTTTCCTAAACTAGGATAATTTCTAGATAAATTGAAGCACTCATCCATATACCTACAGCAAAATGTAGGTCCCATAGTCATCAATAAAACCTCTATTTGCACAGGTGAAAAAGAGCAAAGAATTCCACAATTAATTTAATTGTGTAGAACAACAGATACCATAGGAAGTCCAATCCTAGTGGTTTATCTGTACCACAATCCCTTTGTTTGGAGCTCAGGGACCTTCTCAAAAGTTGAGGTGGAGAGAGTATGAGTCATAGGACCAGTATGTTTACTGTGAGATTGTGTCTTCTATATATGACAAATAAGCTGTACCAAAGAATTCTCAACTATATGCTTGCCTAAAAAAAGACCTAAGTAGGTTGGGGATTTAGCTCAGTGGTAGAGCACTTGCCTAGCAAGCACAAGGCTCTGGGTTTGATCATGAGCTCAAAAAAAAAAAAGACCTAAGTAATGACAGCACCAACTTACATGGTATCATGGATGAAGAAATCTCCCAGGGCTCTACCCATAGGTAAAGAGCTACAGTAATAAATTAACTCTGATAGGGAAAAATTGTTCTCCACAGATGAGTCTCTGATAGATGATCCAATCCAGAATGGTCAATCATAAACACATATTCACATGAGAAACACTAAATGGGCCACGCAGAATGTATTCATATGGTCATAAATTTTATATAAATGGATGTATAATAATAATAATGATAATAATAATTACAAAAGAGGCATGAATTATAGAGAGAGTAGAAAGCATGGAAGGAGGTAGAGGGTGAGACTGAGGAATGAAAATGGTTTAAATAAAATAAGCATGTAGAAAAATCTAAAAATACTTGTTAAAGCTTTAAAAGGAGCAAAAATAAGAAATAGCTAAGGAGAGTGTGAGAAAAAAAATGTTGCCATGAGACTGATCATGGAGGGAGTCCAAGGAGCCTCTTCTGAGAGCACTTTCCACTTCTGGACAACATCATTGAGCAGTATTCTCACAATCCCCAGCACATAGGAAAGGTGTGATCTATAATTTTATAGGGGCAGAGGGAAGTTTCACGTTATGTGTTTAGTTCAGTGAAAAGGAGCATGGAGCAGTCAGCTGTTGTAAACAGAAAATATACAAGTCACAGCACCAAGAGCTCCTAAACTTTCTGTTCAAGAGTGAATGGCAGGAGATGTGGTCTGATTAAAGCTATGGGACAAGGCCAAAAGCTGCAGGTTTGTGTCCTGACACAAAGTTGTAGAGACCGTGCCTTGTCAGTGGATGGAAACTCAGATTATGGCTGAATTCTTCTAAGAGAGGAGCTTGAGATGGGACTAAGGGTTTGTTCTTGCAGCCTGAAGGGAGAGGATGGAGAGGGGCAGATGTTCAGTAGCAGGAAGCCCTTGCTGAACTGGAAGTAATAAAGGGAGGAGGTGAAAGATTGTTTTCTAGTCAAAGTTCACTATCATTGGCAATGATTTTCTGAAGACTTATGTTCTCAACTATGACAGGGTTTTCTTCTAAAAATATAGGATCAGGGTGGCCACCAAAATGGATCAGTGGGTAAAGGCACTTACTTCCAAGCCTGTTGTGCTAAGTTCAATCCCCAGATTCAACTTCGTGGAAATGGAGAACCAATTCCTTCCTGTCTTCTATCCTTATAAGTACAATAGCTGATGTGTGCATAAGTAAACACTCTCTCTCATACACATACATAAAATAAATAAGTGTAAACTATAGGACAAACTGTGGTATTACCCTATTTTGTTATCTATCAATGTGAGATGCCTTCAAAAGTCAGTGACCTTGTATAATAATCCATCCATCCATCCATCCATTCATTTATTTATTCATTCATCCACAGATGTCTCAGCTTTTTCTAGGCACTGGAACATCCCAAAACAGCAGAGATGTTGTGTCCTATCAAAGCCCTATTTACAATGGACTGGAAGGCAGACAGGCATTTAGAAGGTGAATTCAGGAATTGGCTAGATCCATAAAGGGAACAAGAAAGCGAATGAGAAAGAGGAGCTTGGGAGAATACTCAGTGTTTAATAGCCCTTATTGCTGTTCCAGAAGACCTGAGTTCAGTTCCCAGCACCCATGTGAAGAGGAATCACAACCTCACTTAACTCCATCTTTATGGAATTCCACACACCCCTGGGCACCCAATAGTCAACTGGGCATCTCCATCTGAGTTTCAGCATAGACACCCAAGCTGCACTGTTGCCTAGGCCATTAGCCAGTGGTTCTGATGGGATTATGAGACTTTGCAAGACAGTCAGGGTCTCCAAGGGAGAGGGACATACATCCTCCTGATGACAGCATGTCCTTAGAGATTAAGTCTAGGGAATTCTCTCCTGCAGGCAAGTAATAGCAGATGGTGCTGATCTAGTCCTGTCACAGTGTCAGGGCCTTGTTCATATTTGAGACTAGCTTAGTAGCATTCATTCACCATGGGTGCTACCATTGGGAAACGGAGACACAGAAACCCCAGTGTGTAGACCTGCCTCACACAGGTCATGGGTGTCAGGCAAGTGGTCTGTGTAAAACCATGTATACAGTATTTTCACTCTGGAGATCTTCTAAGGTTTTTGAGAATGGAGAAGAGCTGTTTCTCAGAGATGTTAATCTCACTCATCAGCAGCTTGATGGGATGTCTGTTCCAGGAAGTGAAAAGAAATGGATAGTTAGATTTGACTCTGGAAGTAAACTACCCTCCTCAGGAGAATTGGCACAAAATTCCAGGACTTTGCAACCCACCTGCTGGACAGGAAATCATGTGCTTTCTGGAATGCTACTGCCACTACTACAGAAAGGCAAAGGACAGGGCTTTGCTTTCTCCCTTCCAATAAATCCTGCATCTAACACAGGGCTCTCTCTGTCCAGAAAGTAACTATTTCAAACAATTTTAGCATCTGTCTCCAACAATACCTCATTGTACTCCTTAGAAAAGTAATCTTTTAATGGATTGGCCTTAGATCTAGGGTATGAGTAACAATGGTCTCATATGGAAAACGTTAAAGTCCAAAATCCCTAACATAGTTCTGCCAAACATACCTCTACCTTCTACCAGTAATATTTGCCTCTGATAACATCCACCTGGGAGTGCTGGAGAGATGTATCAGTGGCTAAGAGCAATGATTATTCTTGTAGAGGATTGATGTTTTGTGCCCAGGACACACTTGGCAGATAATAAGCAATTGGTAAACTCATTTCAAGAGGATACCAGACATACTTGTGGTTCCCAGAAATACATGTAGTAAAAATAACCAAACACACCAAAGAGAAACAGACAGACAGACAGACAGACAGAAAGGAAGAAAAAAGGAAGATAGAAAGAAAAACAGAAAGAAAGAAAGAAAGAAAGAAAGAAAGAAAGAAAGAAAGAAAGAAAGAGAGGGAGGGAGGGAGGGAGAGAGATAGAGAGAGAGAAAGAAAAAAAGAGAGAGAGAAAAGAAGGAAGGAAGGAAGAAATAAAACAGCACCCTATACAGGCCAAGACAATAGTTTTGCTTCAACCTCACATGTGCCCCTTATCTGTCCCTTTCCTAGATCCTTCTGAGACTCATTTGTCTTTTTCAGTCCTGTGCCTCTTCTCAGTCTCCATCCTGGGAGTATTAGCTCATGTTATGGTCCAGCCTGTTCATTTAGGTGAATTGCAGCTACACTCCTAGTCTCATGTTTGGGATTTCTGTGAGGACAGAGGACAGTCTGTGACACTTCTCAGGGAAGCCTTATACTGTTCTGTCTATAGGATTTCCTTGAAACTTCTTGCCTTGGAGGGCCCTGGACCAGGTTCACCAGTGGTATCAGTACAGACAAAGGGACACAGCCCTCTGTGGTTCAAGGCAGCAATTGGTCAGTGAGGTCCAGGAGAGACAATGATCATGACTCCAAATCCTAGGTCTGTATCATCAAGCCCTGCAGCTCAGCTCACACATAGCAAAGACTGTTATTCCACAGAGCAAAGGAGATCAACCATCTCTGAGCACTCAATTCTTCATGCCTCAGCCTCAGATTCATCTTCTGCATGACTATCTAAGGATAAGGATTGAGAGTGAATGTTTGAAAGACGAACACCCATTGAAAAAGGCCTGTGCAAGTATCAGAGGTCACACAGAGGGCCATATTCTCTCTGTTTTCTGCACAACACTGCTGCCCAAAGCAATGATCACAAGCAACATCTTTAACCCTATAGAGGTTAAGGATTTTATACTTAAAGTATGTACATGCAACCTACTTGGGGAGGAAAAATGATCAAAGTCTCACAGAAGGTGAAAGGCTGAAGCTGTCAGAGGAAACTGGACTCCCACTTTAATGAATGTCACAACTGACAATGTACTCTTTAAGTATAAAATGGGGAACTGAATGAGTGCCAAAAGACACATTCAGCCTGAACATTGCCTGTGAGTATTTTTCTGTTTCATCAGGGCTACAACTGACTAAAGACAGATAGGTAGATTGAGGACACTTGGTCCTTATTGGGTTCATGACACAGACACACCTCATAGATACCTTGGCTGATCTGTGAATTCTGGTCTATCCCTAACAGATGCAGCCTGGCCTAGAAAGGCTCAGGGTGATGGAGATGGAAGTCATCTCAGACTTGGCTCAGTGCACACATGTACTCTGAACAGTGTACAATGGGGGCATTGTGTGTGTTATACTGGAGATGCATCATGTATCTTGCAGGCTACATGAGTACTCTTCTACTAATCTGCACCCAAGCTCTGGGTGGGAACTGCTTAAATAAGGTCATACTATAGAAGGCTATAGAAAAGGATTTCCCCTTCCATCTGCTGATATCACATTATGTTTTATTCTGTTTGTTCCATACTGGTCAGATGACCTGATCATATCCCTTGCATGTAATCATTTGTATCCGGGATCAAACCTCAACCTCTTCTGTCCTCTTGGCTCTCACCAACCTTCACAGTACTCTTGGCTTCTTAATGGGGATCCCCAGGTATCTTACCAAGAGTACTTTATTTCCAAATCACTACTAATAATTGAAGATTGTATATCTCCCTTGTCCAAAACTCAGCCATTAGCATCAATAACACCAAAGTGAAGAAAATCATAGGTTTTGGGAAGTGGACTTCTGAAATGACATCATTGAGTTTTGGAATGATGCCTCAGTTTCATGGATTGATATGAAAATTAATTCTTAGCTTGTGTCATGGGCACAAACAAATCCCAATCCTCCCATGAGATAGCTGCTACAATTCTTTCTCTTCTCCTTGTATCTTTTATTTTTCTTGGGTAAGCCTACACTGATGTCAGAAAGCATATTGTTGAGGTCCTCCCAAGAAAGAGGAACTTCCCAGGCAGAGACTTTACTTAAGGTCAAGTAGATTTTTCTTTCTGTTAGTAACTCATGTCTTCATGTCCCCTCCATTTGCTTTCATGATTATCATGACTCAGAATAATTACCCAAGCTCTGAACTATGTCTCTGCTCCTTACCCCAAATGCTCCCATATCCTGTCCTGTCTCAGCTGGTAAGTGACTTCTGCTCTGATTCCAATGGAGCTAGAAGAGATAGGTCATAAATGTGCCTGGGAGGCTTGTCCTGAGTCAGATGAAACTTATGTTTTGATGATGCTGTTCACTTATCTCTTCACAATGTCTGTGGTGGATATCACAGTGTTCCTGAGCTCAGGATATGGGAAGTGAGAAAAGTGACACTCAGGGTAATGTTCCTGAGCTGTACCCTGGCTCTGAGTGGATACCAGCACTTGTGATGACTGTAGCAAAGAGAGAGAGACACTCACTTGGAGGATGGAGAACTTCCAGTGCATTCCCTCTATGAAGGAGGAGAACTTAACCATTTGAAATCATGTCCTAATTAGCATTAACTGTCACCTAGCCACAGTCTAATGTCTTCTGGACAGCAAACAGTCTTGAGACACAGACCACATAGTCAGAAGAATTTATAAGTGACTTGCTTGCCAGCTGAACTGCCCCCTTCCCTAGATTCTGTTCTCAAAGACATGTCCCACAGCCCAGGCTTTCCAAGTACACCAACTTCCCTATTCTTGGGGCCCCATCCTCAATCCTAGCTGACTTCTTCTGACCAGGTATAAGCCACATCAGTCAGAAGAACACAAACCTTCTACTGCACCAAGCACCAAGGTAACCACCAGAAAACCATCTCTAAACTTGGACAGAGGCTCTGAACTAGACCAGAGGTAATGCCAGTGACCAGGAATCCAGGCCACAAAGACCAGAAGACTGAAGAGCAAGTGAAAACAAAGAAATAATATCTAAATCCTATAAAGACAAACTCAGAAATTAGGTCCTAGACCTAATCACCTCAAACCCAGACACCAAAATACCAGTATGAGAATACAGTCAACAACAGACAGGGTAATATGGCACCAAGAGATTCCAGCTATCATGAGACAGCAAAACCTGAATATTCCAATGCTGGCAAATGACAAGAAAATTACCTTAAAAAACAACTTTATGAAGATGTTAGTGGTATTTAAAGAGGAAATGAACAACTCCCTCAAAAAATCAAGGCAAGAAGGGAAGGGGAAAAATCAAGTCAAAGACAACCAAAAAATTGGCAGGAAGTAATAAATCCCATAAAGAATATCAATAAACCAAGAAAAAACAAACAAAGAAGCAAAGGGGATTATTTAAGATCTGAAAATTGAAAGAAGCAATAAAAAAAAAAACTAAGGGAACTTGGAAATGGGAAATTTCGGTAAGTGAACAAGAACTGCAGAAGCAAGCATCATCAACAGAATACAAGAGATGGAAGAGGGAATTTCAGGCATTGCAGATATGACAGAAGAAATAGCTTCATTTGTCATAAAAGGTTAAATTCAAGAAAACACCCATGAAATCTGGGATACTATGAAAAGACTCAACCCAAGAATAATAGGAATAAAGAAGGCAAAACTTATATCAAAAATCTAAAAAGAAAATGTTTAACAAAATCATAAAAGAGAAAATTCCTAATTTAAATAATACATATGTACCCTAAGGACATAAGGACCTTACAGAAAATCAAATACCTTTGACCAGCAAAGAAAGTCACTGAGTCACATAATGATCAAAATAATAAACATACATTACTAAGAAAGAATATTAAAAGTTGCAAGGGGAAAGGCCCAGTAACATATGAGGACAAACATACAAAAATTATACCCAACTTCTCAACAGAGTCTTTGAAAGCCAGAAGGGACTGGACATATGTCTTGAAGACTCTAAGGGACTATGAATACCAGTCCAGACTACTACACTTAACAAAAATTTCAATCACCATAGAAGGAGAAAACAAGATATTTTATAAAAAATCAAGTTTAAAGAATATATACCCATAATTCCAGTCCAACAGAGGTACTAAAAGGAAAACTCCAAACCAAGGAAGTTAACTCCACTCACAAAAACATAGATAGATAATCTCACACCAGCAAAATCCAAATAAGGAAATACACACACATTCTCTCTCTCTCTCTCTCTCTCTCTCTCTCTCTCTCTCTCTCTCTCTCTCTTCCTCTCTCTCTCTCTCTCTCTCTCTCTCTCTCTCTCTCTCTCTCTCTCTCTCTCACACACACACACACACACACACACACACACACACACACAAACACATACTGCTACCACCAATAACAAAATAACAGTAATTAACAATCACAGGTCATTAATATCTCTTAATATGAATGCACACAATTCTATAAAACGACACAGACTATCAGAATGGATATGAAAAGAGGATCCATCCAGCTGATGCATACAAGAAACACACCTCAAATTAAAAGACACACATTATCTCAGAATAAAGGGTTGGGAAAAGATTTCACAATCAAATAGCTTAGAAACAAGCTGATGTAGCTATCCTAATATCTAACAAAATAGACTTCAAAGCAAAATTAGTCAAAAGAGATGAAGAAGGACATGTCATATTTATCACAGGAAAAATCCATCAAGATGAAGTCTCAATTCTGAACATTTATGCCTCAAATACAAGGGCATGCACATTTGTAAAAGAAACATTACTAAAAGCTTAAATCACACTTCAGACTTCCACACATTAATAGTGGGAGACTTCAACTCCTCACTCTCACCAATGGAAACATTGTCCATACAAAGACTAAACAGACAAATAAGTGAAGTAACAGAAGTTATGACACAAATGGTCCTAAGAGACATCTGAACATTTCACCCAAACACAAAAGACTATACCTTCTCTCAGCACTTCAGGGAACCTTCTTCATAACTGATCATATACTCAGTCCCCAAAGCAAGTCTCAACAGAAAATTGAAACAACCCCCTGCATATATTCTCAGACCACCATGGATGAAACTAGATTTCGACAACAGAATCTTACAAACTGATGGAAACTGAACAATTCACTACTGAATTATCACTGAGTCAAGGAACAATAAAGGTTGAAATTAAAGAATTCCTAGGATTCAATAAAAATGAATGCACAACAGACCCAATGAAAGTGGTGCTAGGTGAAAAGTTCATAGCACTAGGTGCCTTCATAAAGGAATTATGTAGGTCTCATAGTAGCGACTTAAAAGCTCACCTGAAAGCTCTGAAATGAAAAGAAGCCAACATACCCAAGACGATTAGGTCACAGTAAAATAGAAATAAAGAAAACATTATAAAAATAGCAATGAAACATAGAGTTGGCTCTTTGAGAAAATCCTCAAGATAGACAAACCCTTGTTCAAACTAACTGAAAGGCAGAGATAGGATATCCAAATTAGCAAAATCAGAAATGAAAAGGGGGACATAACAAAGAACACTAAGGAAATTCAAAGAATCATTAGTTTACACTTCAAACACCTGTCAAATGTACAGCTGGAACAATTTTTCTCCCACTCTATGTGCTCCCTTTTCACTTGCTTGATTCTCTTCTTTAATTATAACAGCTTTTTATTTCTGTGATGTCTCACTTGTCAAGTGTTTTCTTATTTCCTGAGACAATGGAGTCCTGTTTACAAAGTCTTTTCTTATACTTGTATCATGTAGAAACATTGCCTATTTTTTCTTCTGGCACTTTCAGCATTTCATATTGAGGTCAATGGCCCATTTGGAGTCAAGTTTATGCAGGGTGACATATATTTGTCTAAATTCATTCTTCCACTTGTAGGCATTCTGTTATCCAAGCAGCACCTGTTAAAAATGCTGTATGTTCTTCAGTGCATGTTTTTGGCCTCTTTGTTAAATGTCAGATGGAGGTAATACTCTACACTCATGTTTGTTGCCTTCCATTTTATTCCCTTAGACTATATGTCTGTTTTTATGACAATATCATGCCATTTTTATTACTACAGTGGTGTTTTTAGTAAAATCTCAAACATTCAATTTTACCAATAAAGACTCAGGAACCAGATTATGAGGTGAAAACCTGCTAGCTCAAGAGGCAGAGAAAGCACCCAACTGAAATTCCTCTTCAACTGACATGCCAGGAGTTTCCTTCTTCTATGCCATGTCCAACAAGTCTCCTCACATTGAAATGTCCCTCCCTTCTAATTCCTGTGCATCTGTCTAGCCATCCTCCTCACTGCCTTTTACTCTATATTGTTTTTTCCTATGGTTAGTTCCCATGACATTGTGACTTGCTCTGCCTCTTTAACTGTGGTTGACTTTATCCAATCCTATTTATAGTATTCAAGAAGAAAGCACTTGGATTAAAATGCAGTTTAGGACACCACAGTCAGAAACAGGTTTTTTCTAGTAAATAATGCAAATATGTTTTTTTTTTTCAGCCAGGTGTTGTAAACTGAAAGTAGTTGTCCCAGCAAGGCATTTCTAAATTCTCTGTCCTAGAGTGAGCTGTAGATGTGGTCTGATTAAGGCTGTGGAAACATGGCCTAAAGTTTCAGAACACTGCCAAATTATTTTTGTGAGGCCATAGTCACCCTGACACCCAAAACACAGAAAGACTCAACAAAGAAAGAGGATTAACTAATAATTTCACTCATGAACATTAAAGGGTAAAAACTCAATAAAAAGATCATCTACCAAGATGAAGTAGGCTTCATTCCAGTGATGTGCAGATGGTTCAACATACAAAACCTATCAATTTAATCCACAATGTAAGCAAACTGAAAGAAAAATCCAACAAGATCATTTCATTAGGTGCTAAAAATGCCTTTAAAAAATCTAACACCCCTTCATATTAACAGACTTGAAGAGATCAGGATAAAAGGAATATCCCTAAACATAATAAAAGCAATATACAACAGGCATACAAACAGCATCAAATTAAATGGGGAGAAACTCAAAGCAATTCCACTAAGATCAGGAACAATGCAAGTTTGTCCAATCTCTACATATCTATTCAATATAGTACACAAAATTTTAGTTAAGGCAATGAAAGGAGATCAAGGGGATACAATTTGAAAATGTGGAAGTCAAAGTATCCCTATTTGCAGGTGACATGATAGTATGCATACGCCACTAACAGGGAACACCAACAGCTAATAAAAAATTTCTGCAATGCTGCTGGATACAAGATTAACTCAAAATAAATCAGTAGCCCTCATATATACAAATGACTAACAGGCTGACAAAGAAATCAGGGAAACAACACCCTTCACAGCAGCCACAAATTATATAAAATATCTTGAGGAACCTCTAATCAAGAGACTGAAAGACCTATGTAAAAAGAACTTCTAGTCTTTGAAGAAAGAAATTAGAGAAGATATCATAAGATGGAAAGATGACTCTTGCTCATGGATCAGTAGAATTAATATAGTAAAAATGGTCATCTTACAAAAAATTATTTACCAAAAATATATTACATTATATATTCAATGTAATGCCCATAAAAATTCCAACATAATTCTTATAGACCTAGAATAAACTATACTCAACTTCATATGGATAAGCAAGAAAAAAAGCAGGATTGCTGAAACAATCCTGTACAAGAAAAGAACATCCAGAGGCATAACCATACCTGATCTCAAGCTCTACTATAGAATTATAGCATTAAAAACAGAATGGCATTGGCAAAAAATGCAGACACATGGATTAATAGAATTGATTCACATACCCAGACATAAATTCACATACCTGTGAATACTTGGTTTTTGACAAAGAAGTCAAATTATAGAATAGCAAAAAGAGTATCTTCAACAAATGCTGCTGGATAACTGGATGTTGACATGTAGAAGAATCCAAATAGGTCCATGTCTATAACCCTGCACAAAACTCAAGTCCAAATAAATCAAAGACCTTAACATAAATCCACTTATACTGAATTTGATAGAAGACATGATGGGAAGTAGCCTTGAACGCATTGGCACATGGGAAACCTACCTGAATAGCATACTGACACCACAGACACTGAAACCTACAATTAATAAATATGACCTCATAAAACTGAAAACCTTGTCAGTAGGAAAAAAAAACAGATGCATATAGAATAGGAAGAGATCTTCACCACCCACATATATGACAGAGAGCTGATCTCCAAAATATGTGAAGAACTAAAGAAACTACACATCAAGACAACAAATAATTCAATTAAAAATGGGTACAGATCTAAACATAGAACTTAAATGGCCAATATACATTTAAAGAAATGTTCAACATCCTTAACCACCAGTGAAATGCAAATCAAAATAATTCTGACATTCTTACACCTGTCAGAATGGCTAAGATCAATACACAAGTGACAGCAAATGCTGGAGAGGATGTGGAGCAAGGGAAACACTCCTCCACTGCCAGTGAGAGTGCAAACTTGTACAACCCCTTTGGAAATCAATATGGCAGTTTCTCAGAAAATTAAGAATCAATCTTCCTCAAGACTCAGCTATACAACTTTTGGGAATATACCCAAAGGATGCTAAATCATATCACAAGGACACTTGCTCTAGTATGTTTATAGCAGCATTATTCATAATAACCAGAAACAGGAAACAAACCTAGCTGCTTCTCAACCAAAGAATGGAAAAAGAAAATATGGCAGATTTACACAATGGAGTATTACTCAGGTGTTAAAAGCAATGACATCAGGAAATTTAAGGCAAGTGGATGAAATTAGGAAAAGTCATCGTGAGTTCAGTAACCCATACCCAGAAGACAAACATGGAATGTATTCACTCATAACTTGATAGTAGCTGTAAAGGATAACCATGCTACAGACTAGACTCAGAGAGGCTAGGTAACTAGGAGAGCCCAAAGGTGGATGCATGGATTTCTGTGGAAGGAGAAGTTAGTAATGTCCTGGGTACACTGGGAGTGGTTAGGGTTGAAATACGAAGGGTTTGGTATGGATAGAGGAGGAGATTACTGAAAGAGATGTCTTGATATGGGGGCATTTGGGAATCATGTAAAGCCTTGCGCTAGGGAAACTACAATGCATCAATAAAGATGACCCCAGTTAAGACTCCTAACAATGATGGATAGGTAGGCTGAATTGGCCATCTCCAGTCATCAGATTGGTGACTACCCCAATTTTCATGAGAGAGCCTTCATCCAGTAACTGATGAAAACAGATACAGAGATCCATGGCCATGTACTGGACTGAGCTCAGGGAATCCTATTGAAAAGAGAGAACAAAGATTGTAGGAGCCAGTGGAGTGAAGGTCATTATGAGCGAACCACAGAACCAACTAACTTCTGTTCATAGGAGCTCACATAGCCTGGAATGACAACCAGGGAGCCTGCATGGGACCAACCTAGTCCCTCTACATATGTAAGACAATTGTGTGGCTAGGTCTACTTATAGGACAACTATCAGTTGGAGGAGGACCTACCCCTATTGCTTTGGTGGCTTTTGGGATACTATACCTCATACTAGGTTGCCTTGCCCTTAATATAAGGGGAGGAGTTTAGCCGTACCTCAGCTTGATATGCCATACTTTGTTGACACCCATGGGAGTCTGGCCTCTTCCTGAAGAGAAACAGAGGAGGTGTGGATAGGGAGGCCCAGGTGAAGGTGTATGAGGGGATTGGGAGGAGAGGAAGGAGGGAAACTGCCATTGGGATGTAAAATAAATGAATAAATTTAATAAAAATAAATAAATTTTGTCCTACTCAAAAAGAGATTAATACTATGTGATAGCAAATCCTGAAGGAGAACTCAAAATTTGTCTTATTAATTCTGAAAGAATTTGTAAAGTTATCACATCATATATTATATCCAAAGGGCATATCATATATCATATCTAGAGGGCATAATTGAAATCTAACAGTAATCTCAGACATTTCTAACATTTATACAATATCCTTCGTTATTCTCAGGCAAATGTATGTGAAACTAAAGGTTAGACACTGGGGTAGTTGAGTCAATTTTAAGCATTAGACATTTGCATTAAATTCACATATAAATATATGTGTTAATCACTTTATTTAAATACTATGTCAAGTGTTTATCTGTCAAATACCCCAGTGCTGAATAACATTGTTCATTTTCTGCTATTTAAATCCCCCATTGGTATGCTTTGGGGCAGCATACTGGGGGCAAAAACTGTATTCAACTCTCTAATAATATATAGATTGGAAAACACCACTGTAATTCCCGTAATAATATCTCCTGCAAACACAGAGAAAGGCCCATTAAATTCACAGCAATTCAGAGAGAAAATGCATTTAACACTACCAAGCAGAAGGTTGTCAAAACATTAATCTAACACATTGAGCCCTCCTCCCATAAGAACACATTGTATGAAGTCTCCTTGCAATATAACACCTTCGACCAATGGGGGAAAGCAGATTTTTATAAGCACACATTTATAAGAGTAAAATTCCCCATCATTTCTTGATTTTGTTCAAGTCCTAATAAAAGGACCTTTGTGCCAAGACTTTTCCTATATGCTATTTCTCTTTCATAATTGAAGAAATTGCTAGTAGCCCTCTTCTCTGGCAGAAAATACACCACAGTATCTAATCTCAAGTTCACTTAAATCACCCAGAACTTCAGTGGCTAGACAATCAAGAGTTCTTCTACATCAGCTTGTTTTAAAAGGTTACCATTTACTAAAATTTCTGTGTGTGCACATGCATGTACAGATTGTTTCATGTATGCACATGCACATGGGTGGGTGTACTTGCCCATGTTTGTTCAAGTGTGGGGGCCACATGATGGAACATGTCTTTCTCAATTGTTCTTCACCTTATATTTTGACACAGGTTTTCTCAGAGAACCTGATGCAAACCATTTCTGCTTGACTTGTTGGCCATCGGGGTCCTGGGTTCCAAAATATGACTACATTAACATAACATCCACTTATTAAAGAAATAATGATTGATCTAAAAAGAAAATATATTTCAGAAAAGCCACCATTAGGTCTATACAAGAGCCCTCAAATTCCATAGAATAGAACTTATTTGAAAGATATATATGAATTTTTCATTAAAATTTGGTAGTACCTGAAATGAATGCTGAAAGGTCATGAGGAAGCCATTAGTTTGTTTCTTCAAAGCTAATTATGTATTCTGTAATGCAGATCTAAAATAGAAATTATATAATTTGCAGTATTCACATTATTAATCCTGAGCACATAGACTAAAATGCTATTAACTGTAAAAATAAATAAATAAATGTATAATCATAATGATAATAATAATAATAACTGCAGAAGAAGCATGAATTGGAAAGAGAGTGGAAGGCATGGGAAGAGGTAGAGGGCAAGACTAAGGAAAGAAAATGGTGTAAATACAATAAGCATGTAAAAAATTCCAGAAAGAAATTAAAGTGAAATGAGAGAGACCTAAGAAGAGTGGGAGAACATGAAATTTTTTTCATGAGACTGATCATGGAGGGAGGACAAGAAGCCTCTACTGAGAGCTCTCCTTTTCTGGGAAACATCATTGAGCATTAATCTCCCAGTCTGGCACAAAGGAAAGGTCTGGTCTTCTCTACTCCTACAGAGACAGAGGCAAGTGGCATACCATGTGTTTACTTCAGTGTAGTGTAAGTGACAAGAAGCATGGAGGAGCCAGTCATTGTAAACTGAGAGTAGTCAGGTCACGGCACAGACAGCTCCTACACTCTTTCCTAGTTGCAGGAGATGTGGCCTGACTAAGGCTGTGGTAACCTGGGCCAAAGCTGCAAACCTGTGTCCTAACACAAAGTAGTAGAGACCATGCCTTGACAGTAGATGGGAACTCAGAGTATGGCTGGAGTCTTCTAAGATAGGAGCTTGAGAGGGGACTAAGGATTTGTTCTTGGATCCCAAAGGAGAGGAGAGAGAGGGACAAAGTTTCTGAAGCAGAACGCCATTGCTGAACTGGAAAGAGTAAGAGGAGTAAGGACAAGATTGTTTTCTGCTCAACGTTTATTATCATTGACCACTGTTTTATGAAGACCCACTGTGTCAGGGTCACCTTCCAAATGAAATTCAGAGAAGGGTGGGCCACCAAAATGGCTCAGTGTGCAAAGGCACTTGCTGCCAAGGCCATCATGCTGATTTCCATCTACAGATCTAAGTTGGTGGAGAGAAAAATCTCCCTCATATCATATGTGTGCAGTAGCATTTTCTCACACATACACTGATGTATGAATGAGTAAACACACATATTCTCTTTCTGTCATATGCATACCTAAAATGCATAATTAACTAAATTAAAAGTCAAAATGTGGCATTAGTTTTCTATTCTATCAACGTGAGATTCCTTAAAATCTATGCCCTTGTATCATTCATTCATTCATTCATTCATTAATTCATCCACAGGTGTCTGAACCTTGTCTAGGTTCTGTAACATCCCTAAACAGCATGGACATTCTGTCTTCCCAAAGCTCTAGCTGCAATGGACCAGAAGGCAGGCAGGAATCTAGAAGGTCAATTCAGGGTTTTACTAGAACTTTAAAGACAAAAATGAAGAGAATGAGAAAGCAGGCCTGGAGATAAGACCTAGTGTTTCATAGCACATGCTATTCTTCCAGAGGATCTTAGTTTAGCTCCTAGGCCCTATGTAAAGAGGCTTCACAAGGTTGCCTAAATCCAGCTCCAGGGGACTCTATACAGTCCTTGGGCATCCACTCCTCAACTGGGAATCCTCTTTTCAGTCTCAGCATGGAGAGCCAAGCTGATCCAGTGCCCAAGACCTTAGCCAACTCTTCTGCTGGGCTTATGATACTTTATTGGAAAGACAGGGAGGGACAGAGGACATAGTTCCTCCTGATGACTGCATGCCCTCAGGGATCAAGTCGAATGAATTCTCTCCTGCAGGAAGTAGTAACAGATGGTACTAATCTAGACAGCTGTCCTGTCCCAGTGTAAGGGCCTTGTTCATATTTGTGGCTACCTTATTTAGATAGAAGTATCCATTCACCATGTGTGCTATCCCTAGCAGAGTGAAACTCCATTGTGTACATCTGCCGCACACAGACCATGACTGACAGACAAGCTGTCTATGTACAACCATGTATCCAGTTTCTTTTCTGTGAAGGTCTTCTCCGGTGTCTGTGCAGTGGGAAGAGCTATTATTTAGAGATGTTAATCTTGACCACCAGAAGCTTGAGTCTGTTCCAGGAAGTGAAAACAAATGGGCAGATTGATTTGACTGTAGATCTAAGCCACATGCCTCTGCAGAATTCTTGTAAAATTCCAGAACTTCCAAGCCCATCTACTAAACAGAAAATCACTTGTTTTCTGTCATGACACTGTCATTACTCTAAAAAGGCAAAGGACATGGCTTTGCTTTCACCCTTCCAATAAATCCTGCATCTCACACAGGGCTCTCTCTGGTGAGGAGATCAATTATTGAAAACAATGTAACATCTGCCTCTTACCATACCTCATTGTACTTTTCAGAGAAATAATGCTTTCAGAGATTGGCCTTTAATCCTGGGTGTTATAACAATGGTCTCATATGGAGAAAGAGTCCTAAATTTCTAGTGTATATCTGCCAAACACATCTGGCACTTCCAGCCACAGTTCCAGCAATTTCTTGCACACTACCTTCTACCATTCATATCTGCCTCTGAAATCATTCACTTGAAAGTACCGGCGAGGCCTCAGTTGTGAAGAACTCTGACTGCTCTTGTAGAGGATGCACGTTTTGTTTTCAACACAACCATGATATCATGACCAATTTATAATTCAATTTTCAGGGTATCCAATATCCTCTTCTGGCTTCTGTGGGCACCGAACATAATTGTGAATCACAGATATCCATGAAGTAAAAATAACTATACATGTGAAAAGAAAGGACGAAAGAAAGAGAGGAAGGATGAAAGAAAGAAAGAAAGAAAGAAAGAAAGAAAGAAAGAAAGAAAGAAAGAAAGAAAGAAAGAGAAAGAAAGGAGGCAAGGAGGGAAGGAGGCAAGGAGAGAAGGAAGAAACAGCAACCTGCATGTTTGGAATATCTTGGTATGGCACTTAACTATACAAGACAGAGCTTCACAGGCCAAGACAATGGCTTTGTTTCGGAACACTTTTAACTCACAATCCCTCTTGTAGTTCATTCTGACTCATCCTTTGAAATCAGGCATCTGTGCCTGTTGGTCATCATCAAGTACCTGGGAAAAGTGGCCCATGTTATGATCTAGTCTGCTCATTTAGGTGAATGCAGGCCACTCCTGTTCTCATGTATGTGATTTCATTATACATAAGACCTGAGGACTGTTTGTGGGTGCTTCTCAGGGAAGCTAAATAGAAAGTCTTATTCTGTCATATTTGTAGGACTTCCTTAAACATCATTGCCTTGGAGGGCACTATTCCAGGTTTAGCACTGGACATTAGTACAGTTAGAGGGACCACAGCACTCTTTGGTACAAGGCAGGTAGTGGGTCACTGAGGTCCATATGTGTCAATGAGTATCTGACTCTAGATTCTAGGTCTGTATTATCAAACTCTGCAGCTCAGCTCACACATGCCAAAGACCGTTTCTCCCACAAAGCACAAGAGACCCACCATTTCTAAGCAGTCAGGACATGCATCTGCCTATGACTCATCTTCTGCCTGTTTCTCTAAGGACAAGGAGTGAGGGTGGG